>NC_079459.1:961024-1126024 GCF_903798145.1 Danio aesculapii
TCATTAATTTCAATGTATTTAATCAGCTAAAATAATGTAGTCTTGACAGTTCTATTAGTGTACTTGTATTTTTATTTACTAATATGTAGTGTTGTGTGTTCTTTTACATCATTTATTAACTAAATGACTGGAATGTACAGTGCTCGGCTTATATAAGTACACCCCTCACAAAATTCATATGTTTAATAGGAAGCTCTACAATATTATATTAGTGAATATACATTAGATTAGTCAGTACTGAAGTCAAATCTGCAGCTCATCTAACAAAATAACTGAAGATAACGCTCCAAACACTGGTACAGACAAATGTATATGTTAGAGAAAAATATTACACACACATTTTAAGAGGAGAAACAAATAAAGAGAAGCAAAATATGGAAAAATGTAGGGTTTTTGTGCAATATTTTGCTTGAATTTAATCGTGTTATCTTTCAATTTCTGAATAATTTCGGTGACTAAAACGTTATTTTAATAAATCTATCTGTTTAATAAATCTGATTTGTTTAAATGCACCAGAGTACACTGCCTATATTCACTGAGAAATGGATACAGATATTCATTCTCACCATGGGCTCATAATGCTGAGCACTGTAATGTCCGGCCATTTTAATTCCTATTTTGAACAATTTATGAAATAGTATTTACAAAACATATAAAATACTACATACATGAATATTACTCATGCTAGTTTTATAGCTTTAAGTTTAAATACAGTAGCTTTTATTCACGTTTTCTTCAGTGAACAGATGACACTGAATGCGGTGTGTGTGTGTGTGTGTGTGTGTTTTAGATCTTCTGCAGTGTAACACTGCCCTCTGCTGTCCGCTTCACACACTGATCAACCATAGATGTGCTGATCAAACACGAGTCTTACTTAGAAAAAAGCAGATAAAGTTGAGAAAGTGGATTAAAAATTACAAAAACCTAAAATTAGAAATAATATTAAAACATTTTACCAGCATCAGTGAGAGTAAAACAGATTTAACTGTTAAGACTAAACACAGAATAATACGCAGGTTATTCCACTGTGGCGACTGCTGATAAACAAAGGACTAAGCTAAAGGAAAATAAATGAATGAATGAATAACAATAACAATAATAATAATAATGATATTAATAATAATAATAATAATAATAATGATAATAATAATGATATTAATAATAACAGTAATAATATTAATATTAATAATATTAACGATAATAATAATAATAATATTAATGATAATAATCATAATTATAACAGTATTAATAATAATAATAATAATATTAATAATAACAATAATAATAATAACAACAGTAATAATATTAATAATAATAATATTAATATTAACGATAATAATCATAATTATAACAGTATTAATAATAATAATAATAATAATAATAATAATAATAATAATAATAATAATAATAATAATATTACAACAGTAATAATAATAATAATAATAATAATATTAACGATATAATAATAATAATAATAATAACAGTAATAATATTAATAATAATAATAATAATAATAATAATAATAATACAGTAATAATATTAATAATAATATTAACGATAATAATAATAATAATAATAATAACAACAACAGTAATAATATTAATAATAATAATACAGTAATAATATTATTATTAACAATAATAATAATATAGTAATAATATTATTATTAATAATAATAATAATAATAATAATAATATTACGATAATAATAATAATTATACCAGTATTAATAACAATAATAATATTAATAATATTAATAACAACAACAACAACAACAACAACAGTAATAATATGATAATAATAATATTAACGATAATAATAACAATTATTATTATTATTATAACAGTATTAATAATAATAATAATAATAATAATAATAATAATAACGATAATAATAATAATTATACCAGTATTAATAATAATAAAATAACAATAATAATATTAATAAAATTAATAATAATAACAACAACAACAACAACAACAACAACAACAACAACAATAACAGTAATAATATGATAATAATAATAATATTAACGATAATAATAATAATAATAATTATTATTATTATAACAGTATTAATAATAATAATAACGATAATAATAACGATAATAATAATAATAATAATAATAACGATAATAATAATAATAATAATAATAACGATAATAATAATAATAACGATAATAATAATAATAATAATGATAATAATAATAATAATAATAATAATAATAATAATAATAATAACGATAATAATAATAATAATAATAATACCGATAATAATAATAATAATAACAACAACAACAATCATATTAATAATAATAATATTAATAATAATAATAATAATAATAACGATAATAATAATAATAATAATAACGATAATAATAATAATAATAATAATAATAATAACGATAATAATAATAATAACGATAATAATAATAATAATAATAATAATAACGATAATAATAATAATAATAATAATAATAACGCTAATAATAATAATAATAACAACAACAATCATATTAATAATAATAATATTAATAATAATAATAATAAATACAACAGTAATAATATTAATAATAATATTAATAGTAATAATAAAAATATATTAATAATAATATTAATAACAATAATAAATCTGGGTTGTTTATTTCATCAATAGATTTTAGCACAAGACTTTCTGACTTCTTACAGTGTATGCTTTTATTTCATTATTGTGGCACAAATGAGTTAAGGCAGATTTACAGCGATGTTCACCAGACTCAAGACACACATTCCCTCACACTTTCTCACAGACACGCCCACTTTCTCTTACTCACTCACTCACTCACTCACTCACTCACTCACTCACTCACTCACACACAGAAATGCATCTCCACACACTCCTCAGACTTGTTGTTCAGCTTTAATCAGTTTAGAGCTCAACTCTAAAAGCAAACTTACACAGACTCCTGGAATAAAGTGCGTGATTGAAACAGAGCTGTCTGTAACACAGCCCCCCGCAGACCCCCGGCACATTCACTGCAAAACAGCGCAGCATTTCACCCCGAGACATGAACAATAAAGTGACAATTTAAAGTGATGCGACAGCAGAAGGAGCTGTCAGAAATGAATTAATAACTACAGAATTAATTAAAACAGGATAGAAAACAGTTAGATGCTATTAAAAGAAAGATCTATATTCGGTACAAATGAACACTTGTGTTCTGTAAGGAAAGCAAACCCCCCCTGCTACATCCTCACCTGAACAATCCCTTTTATAAAGTGACATTCTGATAGAAAAATCCATCTAAATGTGCCAGTAAATGATCAGAAATCCCATTCATCTGTGTAGATTCTGAACGTCTCCCTTTATCCCGTGTGTTAAAAGTGAAGACAGTCTCTTCAAAACTCCTCTGCATGCTGTTTCTGTCATATAACCTGCATATTACGTACGCTTAATGAGTTACGGTCATCGTTTTGAAGTGAAATCAAGCAAGCAACATCATCTTCACAACACACAGATCCTTAAAACCTCTAAAACACTCGCCTCATAAGAATCAGTAGGAGTCATTGTTCTTGCGTATTCAGCTCAGGTGATGGTGGGTTTCTTTCTCTTCACAACACCACGCTGTCCATCTCAGTGTCTGCAGGATCTGCTTCAGCTCTGGACTGATCATCTTCATCCTCCAGTTTTCCACCGTTGATCTGCTCTTCAGGCTGAACGCTGGAACTCAGGTCTTGGCTGATGGTGTGGCTGCGGGTCAGGGGTCTGCTCGGAGGCTGTGGATCACTGATGTCCATTGTTTCTCCTCGGGTCAGTCTCCGTCTGTCGCTCCCTACAGACTAACATCAACAGATCGTGTTAGTAGAAGATAGCTATGAGTGCTTTTATGCGCATTTGAAAATGTCATATTTTAAAAAGTGATGCTGAGATGCACTTTAAAATACTGCAGTGTGCATAAAAAACATATGCATTCTGTTGGATTATAGATGTATGTGAAGAGAAGATAAGTCAATAGAATGTAGAAATGCTTAAATGGAAACCAAATCATGAAAATGTAAGATTCAAAAAATTGGACTGACGTCGTTTCAATTTAAATATGTAACAATTCAGTTCAAAATGTAGCATTGTAACAAACAACGCAAACCAAACCAAAAAAGCAACATTGTAACAAGTAACGGAACCAAATAAATGTAACATTGTAACAAATAACGCAAACCAACTCAAGAAAACGTAACATTGTTACAAACAACGCAAACCAACCCAAGAAAACGTAACATTGTTACAAACAACGCAAACCAACCCAAGAAAACGTAACATTGTTACAAACAACGCAAACCAACTCAAGAAAACGTAACATTGTTACAAACAACGCAAACCAACTCAAGAAAACGTAACATTGTTACAAACAACGCAAACCAACCCAAGAAAACGTAACATTGTTACAAACAACGCAAACCAACCCAAGAAAACGTAACATTGTTACAAACAACGCAAACCAACCCAAGAAAACATAACATTGTTACAAACAACGCAAACCAACCCAAGAAAACGTAACATTTTAACAAACAACGCAAACCAAGAAAACGTAACATTGTAACAAATAAAGCAAACTAAACCAAGAAAACGTAACATTGTAACAAATTACGCAAACCAAACCAAGAAAACGTAACATTGTAACAAATAAAGCAAACCAACCCAAGAAAACATACCATTGTAACAAATTACGCAAACCAAACCAAGAAAACGTAACATTGTAACAAACAACGCAAACCAACCCAAGAAAACGTAACATTGTAACAAATTACGCAAACCAAACCAAGAAAACGTAACATTGTAACAAACAACGCAAACCAACCCAAGAAAACGTAACATTGTAACAAACAACGCAAACCAACCCAAGAAAACGTAACATTGTAACAAATTACGCAAACCAAACCAAGAAAACGTAACATTGTAACAAACAACGCAAACCAACCCAAGAAAACGTAACATTGTAACAAACAACGCAAACCAACCCAAGAAAACGTAACATTGTAACAAATTACGCAAACCAAACCAAGAAAACGTAACATTGTAACAAACAACGCAAACCAACCCAAGAAAACATAACATTGTAACAAACAACGCAAACCAACCCAAGAAAACGTAACATTGTAACAAATAAAGCAAACCAAACCAAGAAAACGTAACATTGTAACAAACAACGCAAACCAACCCAAGAAAATGTAACATTGTAACAAATTACGCAAACCAAACCAAGAAAAAATAACATTGTAACAAACAACGCAAACCAACCCAAGAAAACGTAACATTGTAACAAATAAAGCAAACCAAACCAAGAAAACGTAACATTGTAACAAATAAAGCAAACCAAACCAAGAAAACGTAACATTGTAACAAATTACGCAAACCAACCCAAGAAAACGTAACATTGTAACAAATAAAGTTATTGCAAACAAATTAAGAAAATGTAACAATGTAACAAATAACGAAAAACCAAACCAAGAAAATGTAACATTGTAACAAAACTAACTAAACCAAAAAACATTGCAACAAATAAATCAAACCAAACAAATAAAAAGAAACATCGTAAGAAATAAAGCAAATCAAACAAAACAAAATGTAACTATAACAAGTTACGCAAACAAAACCAAGAAGAAAATGCAACACTGTAACACAATAAATCCATTTTCAGAACAAAGCAAACAATGGCCAAGACCGGTCCAGCACTCTTCAAATTCATCTGAAGGATTTACATCTAATGCCTGGGAGATGTCGCATATTTTATACAATCTTATATTTTATAAATTAATTAAAAAATGCAACTAGAATAAATCAGAAATGACACAGAAGTCCTGCAGATGTGGCACGGCAAATGTATGTGAATTTGTACAATTACAAACGCACAAATTATAGATTAACATTTTAAATACAGAAATATGACGATACTTTTACACATAAATTAAGTTATTAACATAATTATTTGTTATTAATTAGTTAATTAATAACTAATCAACATCTAAAATAATTATATATACAAAAGAATCTGGAAAAAAAATCTGAATAATGATACCTGTTGTGCTGCTGCTGTCGTAGATGCTACTCTGTCTGTTCTCTTCAGACTCCTGTTAACAGATACAGATCAACACTTTCAAAATTAGATTTTATTCAGCAAAGGGTCTTAAAATCTACATTTTAAACATTCATAATAATCAGAGTTGAACACTGATTTCAGAAGGATCATGTGACACTGAAGACTGAAATTGGCTGCTAAATATACAGCTTTACATCACAGAAATAAATGACATTTGACTACATATTACAGCAGAAACAGTTCATTTCACATGTAAACAAATAAAAAAATCTACAATATTTCAGTTTTACAGCATTTCTGATCAAATAAATGCAGCCTTGAAACCTCAAATATAATACAGCAGGCGTATTTCAGAACGTTATGTAATAAAGATATAACTGGACAGTAAATGTACCTGTGTTTGAGGTGCTCGAAGTCCTGTCCACCATTGTTAGGACTCTGTTTAACTCTTGCTGTTGGAGAAAGAACGGTGTCCTGATTTGACTCCATGTTTGTTCTATGTAATAGTGATTTGAACGACTTTTATAATTCTCTAGTCCTTACCCACAATGCCCTCTGGTGCTCTGGCCCTCTGCGTCTGGGCTTCATCGTGCGCTTTCTGAAGGAGTCTCAAAATCTCAGAGTTCTGATGCGGAAGAACAGATCAAAGATGTGGAGTTTATATAAAAAGCTGATTTTATATGAGCAGCAACTGTAATGAGATTTCATTTCTCTTTAATGTATCTAGTATTGGATGATTTGAGCGTAACAGTGCTAACCAAGATGAGCCGCCCCTGAATGATACTTATTTTTTATTATTTTATTCATTAGGCTCATGATAAACAGAACTGAACATTTAGAATTAAGATTTGATCATTTTCACAAGTAGAGTTATAGTCAGAATTATTCGCCCCCCTTATATTTTTTCCCCAATTTCTGTTTAACAGAGAGAAGAGTTCTAAAGATAATAGTTTTAATAACTCATTTCTAATAAATGTCTTTTCTTTTTGTCATGATGACAGCATATAATATTAGACTAGATATTCTTTAAGACACTAGTATTCAGCTTAAAGTGACATTTAAAGGCTTAACTAGGGTAATTAGGGTAAAGTTAGGGTAATTAGGCAAGTCATTGTATAACAGTGGTTTGTTCTGGAGACAATCCAAAACTAATATTGCTTAAAGGGGCTAATAATATTGACCTTAAAATAGCTTTAATTTAAATGTCTTTTATTCTAGCTGAAATAAAACAAATAAGACTTTCTCCAGAAGAAAAAATATTATAGGAAATACTGTGAACATTTCCTGAATCTGTTCAACATCATTTGGGAAATTTTTAAATACAAAACTCATAGGAGGGCGAATAATTCTGACTTCAACTGTGTATAACACCAGCTAAGGGTTAGCATGTAGTGTATAGTGCACTCAGCTGCTGTACACTAGTGAGTGACCTTTGCAGCGGCCTCGTGTGCGCAGTCCAGCGCTGTTCTCTGTCTGTTGTTGCGGATGTGAACTGACGCTCCACTTTGGAGCAGCAGCTCCACCAGCGGCACGTTTGCTCCTCTCACAGCCTCATGCAGACCCGTGTTACCGTGGTTATTGGCCAGATTTACCAGCGCACCGCTCTGACAGACACAGAACACACAGTCACACTGCTGCGACTCGGAAAACTAACACACACACACTGTAATAGGACTGAGAAACACACACACACTGGATGTGCAGTGCAGGCTAACTGTGACTTTAAAAGCTTACAAAGAAAGAACGATGGAGGGATGAATGGATGGATGGAGAGATGATATAAGGATGGATGTAAGGAGTGACGATAGATGGATGGATGGATGGAAGGAAAGATGGACGGATGGATGTTATATAGAAGTGGTATGGATAGATGATATATAGATGGATGGATGGATGGATGGATGGATGGATGGATAACTGAACAAACAGACGAATAAAAAGATAGATAATATATAGATGGATGGACGCATAGATGGAAAAACAGATAGACGAAAGGATAGACAGATGATATATGGATGGATGGATAGACAAATGGATGAATGATATATAGATTGATGAAAAAAAGGATAGATGTTATATAGATGGATGGATGGATAAATGTATAGACGGATGGATGGACGTATAGACAGACAGACAGACAGACAGACAGATAGATAGATAT
Source organism: Danio aesculapii (assembly GCF_903798145.1). NCBI lineage: Eukaryota > Metazoa > Chordata > Actinopteri > Cypriniformes > Danionidae > Danio > Danio aesculapii. The sequence continues at coordinate 969,258 of NC_079459.1, forward strand.
GGGTGGATGGATAAATGGATGAATACATGATATACAAATGGATGGATGATAGATACTGTAGATGGATGGAGAAATGGACGGAATGAATGGATACATGTTATATAGATAGAGGGATGGATGAATGAATGAATAGCTGATATATAGATGGATGGATACAGGGATTGATGGATAAATGGACAGACAGATGGACAGACGAAAGGAAAGACAGATGATATAAAGATGGATAGACAGATGAAAGGATAGGCAGATGACATATATTGATAGATGGATGGTTGGATAGATGGATGAATGGAACAATGTTAAATAGATGTAGGGATGGATGAATGCCTAGATGGATGGATGGGTGGATAAATTAGAAAACAGATAGATGGATGGATGATTGGATGGAGTTTATACAGATGGATAAACGTACAGACAGACAGACGGATGGATGGATGTATGGATGGACGGATAGACGGATAGATAGACGGATAGATAGACGGATAGACGGATAGATAGACGAATAGATAGACGGATAGATGGATAGACGGATAGATAGATAGATAGATAGATAGATAGATAGATAGATAGATAGATAGATAGATAGATAGATAGATAGATAGATAGATGGATAGATGGATAGATGGATAGATGGATAGATGGATAGATAGATGGATAGACGGATAGATAGACGGATAGATAGATATATATATAGATAGATGGATGGATAGATGAAAAAGAGGAATATAAACACATCCAGCAGATGATCACCTCCAGCAGGACGCTGGCGATCTCCAGATTCCCCTTCAGACAGGCCTGAATGAGCGGTGTGTTCCCATAATGATCCTTCTTATTGAGTTTGGCATTACACTCCAGGAGAGCACAAACCACCTACAGTAAACACACACACACACACACACACACACACACACACACACACACACACGTTTGTTGTGTTTTCATGTTTTATGGGCTCTCCTCATATCTAAATTCTACTGTACAGACTCTATATTGTGTGCATGCTTGTGTGTGTGAATGTGTATGTTTTTATGTGTGCATCTGTATATTTATGTGTGTATGTGGGTATTTGTGCAATTGTGTGCGCGTGCTTGCATGTTTGTGTGTGTGTGTGTCTGTGTTTAGGGGAAGGTATACACATAAAAACAATGTCAAAAGGTCAAAATACTGGTATTGTTATACTTCAGGGGACATTCGGTCCCTACAACGTGATAAAAACAAGATCCACATGCACACACAAAAACAGACAAGCAACATAAGTATGCACACACACGCAAGCCTGCACACACAAACAAAAAAACACACAGATGCACAAGCACACACACACACACACACATGCACAAACTTACACACTCAAAAGTCGCCACACACACATTCACTCACAAAAAAACAAACACACACATACGCAAGCACGCACACACACACAAAACACACACACCGATGCACACATACACATTTCCGAGCGTAATGTTTAGTGTGTGACCTGTGTGTGGTTGTTCTGGCAGGCCAGGTGCAGTGGTGTGGCGCTGTGGTTGTTGCGAGCGTTGAGGTTTGCTCCGTGGCGTGTGAACAGAGAGATCAGAGGTGTGTGTCCATGCAGAGCCGCCACATGCAGCGGAGTGAAGCCGTCAACACTGCTGCTGTTCACACCCACACCGTCCGGATGAAGATGAGCCGCTTTCTGCACACACACAGATTTAACCACGATATTCTTAGCCCCGCCCCTCTTACTTTTAGTTTGCTATGAGGGAATGATGCAAAAAAGAAAGCCCCGCCCCCTACTCAATATTCAGATTTAGTTGCAAGTACATCAACTTTTGCTTCATGCTGACTTTAAGGTGTAAAAGTATTTGTGCATTTGTTGATGTATTATTTGTTCATGATCTTTAATCAGTATTAAAGATGATGTTAAATGCTCCACCTTATGTGTGGGTTCGCAGTTGGCACACTGGCACAGAGGATGGCAGAGCTCTGTCTTCACTGGCACTGCAGACTCCCCTTCATCTGGATCCTCATCCAGCCACTCCAGAAGATAACGCACCTGAAACACACACACAAACACACACACACACACACACGCATAATAATGCATGACTTTATACAATTATTTATTATTATTATTATTATTACTAATAAAACAAGTGTATTAACTCACCATCTCCACATCTCCATCAGCCACGGCTCTCAACAGCTTCTCCACCTGCTCATCCAAAAACAACAACAACAGGGATCCAGAAGTAAATATTACACATATAAACCTTACAATTAATAATCAGGTGATGCTGTTAGCTATTTTGAAAAGTAAAGTTACTATTAAAACTGGAAGATAAAGCTGAGCTAATTGATAAAATGGAATAATCGATCAAACAGAAACAGACCCGAAATGTTGCCAGAAAACTATTAAAACAAAACTAAAGAAATACAAAATAAAACAAACAACCAAAACCAAACAAGAATTAAAAAAAAAAAACACAAACACAAAATAAAAACAACAACAAAATAACCATCCATTCATTTTCTTTTTGGCTTAGTCCCTTTATTAATCTGGGGTCACCGCAGCGGAATGAACCGCCCACCGTGCTGGCCCACACAAAAACCACCAAAACTGAAAAACCCAACAAAAACACATACACAAAAATCAACCAAAAAAACACAAAACAAGAACAAAACAAATAACAAAAACACACAAAATAACTACCAAAATAAAACGCTTACAAAAAAAACAACTGAAACAAACCAAAACTAAATAAAAAAAAAACAAATAAAAAACAACCAAAACTCAACAAACACAAAACCAAGCCAATGAACACACAAAACCAAACAAACAAAAACAACTAAAACCAAACAGACAAACACAAAACAAATAACAAAAACACACACAAAATTACTACCAAAACAAACAAAAAAAAATCAAGAAAAAAAAACAACCAAAACTAAAACAACACAAATAAAAAAACAACCAAAACTCAACAAATATAAAACCAAGCCAATAAACACACAAAACTAAACAAACAAAAACAACCAAAACCAAACAGACATACACAAAACAAATAACACAAAATAACTACCAAAACAAACAATAAAAAAACAACCAAAACTAAAACAGCACCAATGAAAAACAACAAAAACCAAAACCAACACAAAAACCAAACACACACAAAAAATATCTAAACTAAAAACCCAACACACAAAACAAAAACACATACACAAAAAACTAAAACAAACAACAAAAACACAAATCTACCAAAACAAAAAACCCTAACAAAAACAACCAAAACTCAACAAACACAAAACCAAAACAACTAAAAACAAACAAAAAACACCCCAAAAAACACACAACAATAACTACCAAAACAAAAAACCCTAACAAAAACAACTAAAACTAAAAAAAACACACAAAAAATGAAAAACCAAAACTAAAACACAAAACAACCAAAACCAAACAAACAACCAAACACAAAACAAAAAACTAAAGCTGTTCACAAACCAAAACAAAACAAAACAAAAATAACCAAAGCATAAAGATTTGTAATCACCATAGAGTCAATTTTTTATATGCAAATTTATTACTTCTTAATGACTGACAATCATTTTCTAGTCTTGATTGTTATTTTTATACAGGGTTCTCACGCATTCACAGACTTTTTAAAGCACCATTCATTTTAAATAAAGCTCCTTAGTAATTCACACCCCCAGCATATGTAGCACCATGAAAGTCCTTACTGTACTTATCATTTTACTTGCACTTAAAATTGACATTAAAATAATTGTTTATAATTACTTTCCAGGACTTTGAATTCATTTCTGAAATTCAAGTACTTCCAAGAAGCGTGGGAACCCTGTTTAAGCATCAATTATGATTTTAGGATTATAAACTGCTGCTGATCTGGCCTGTTCCTCCAGATGGCGCTGTCTGACCTCTCTGTGCCGACTGCGGTCAGACTCCAGCGGAGAGGCTTCAACACTCAGAGAAGATGAGCTGGAGATGGAGGAGCGTCTGCTGCTGCCGTCTGACGGAGGAGGAGAGCGGCTCGGAGACTGAAGACGCACACAAATATCCATTATAGAGTTATTCTAGACAAAAGAACACACTTCTCTGTTTCTCAGGATGTTTTGTAAGTAAGAACGGGCTCAACGGTTGAGACATGGACGTGTGGCCTAACGGATAAAGAGAGGAAACTGCAGAGAGCTCAAAAAAGAATAGAAAATTAAATTAGGAGACCAGTAAAATGATGATAACTGTTTAACTCTGTCAAAGTCTGGTAAAACATTCACACTCATACACTACGGCCAATCTAGTTCATCAATTCCCCTATATAGCCCATGTGTATGGACTGTGGGGGAAACCGGAGCACCCAGAGGAAACCCACGCCAACACTGGAGGAACATGCAAACTCCCAAACACATAACTGTAAATGGTAAATTCAAAGAATTTCAATGTGTATCTTTAATATAAAATTATAATATAGTGGAATATATATGGTATTCTTTATTATAAATGTGTATTATATTAAAATATAAAGGGTCTTTAATATAAAAGTACAATATATTAGATTTGAATTTATATTAATATTAATATATCTATATCTATATCTATCTATCTATCTATCTATCTATCTATCTATCTGTCTGTCTGTCTGTCTGTCTGTCTGTCTGTCTGTCTGTCTGTCTGTCTGTCTGTCTGTCTATCTATCTATCTATCTATCTATCTATCTAGGTTGCCTCTATGAATGCGCCGGCCCTGTGTATGCGTATTTCTGGATTGCAACTGGAAAGGCATCCGCTGCGTAAAACATAGGCTGGAATAGTTGGCGGTTCATTCCGCTGTGGTGAGCCCTGCTAGATAAAGGGACTAAGCCTAAAAAAAATGAATGAATAAATAAACATTTCTATGCAAGTAAATAAACAAAAAAATAATATATATATTTATTTATGTGCATTTATATTTACACACACAACACCAGTATGAATGTAATAATCAGGATCATAATTGAAAAGAGGTCCAATTTAAGTTCAGTTTCATCTACAAAGCCAAAAACATAAGAAATACTAAGTAATGTTACTAAATAAAATGTTATTGTAACGACCTAACCAGAGTCAGTGTAAAGATGTAAACGCATCACCTCACCTCGAATCCACTTTCCCTTATACTGAAGTCGTTGTGTGTGCGCTCCAACAACGACAGAATCTACAACACACAGAGAAACACATCATGTGCAAAACCCACCTGACCATTTCTAACCTTGGACATCCAACACTAGATAGAAGTTGTTTTTAATCACGTGGTTCTGGTGATGTGCGAAACTCAGGAGGGCAGGAAGTAAAAAACTGAATGGGACCCACAGAGAAGTCTGCATTTTTGTGATTTATATCATATTTTAAAGGAGATATAAATAGAAAATAACCAGATACGTTGGACATGATCCTTATATCATGTAGAGGGCTGAGTTTTCTACTGAACTAACGTATATTTGGCTGTCATTGAGGCGGTAGACACTGTATAATTACGTTACATGAAAAATACTATAGTAAATACTAGTGTTTGGAAGAATACTATAGATAATTACTCGAATTAAACTGTCATAGTAATTATATTGTTGCTGTAGTACGACAATACTGTAGTAATAAACAAGTTATTCAATAGGCTGCAGTTTTTTTAAGCTATATCACAATGCACAAGAGTTTACACTAATGTTATTTATTAGTTTATCAGTTTACTGTGCTACAGTATTCTGTAGCATTCACTAACCAAGTTGTACACATTATACACTTTACTATGAGCCACAAAACATCTTTATTATAAATTGCTAAAGTTTCCCCCCATGCGGATACCTCCAGACATCATGAAATAACAGATGAAGGCATACGAAAGTGTGGACAGGACACACTTCTACATCAGGGGTGTCCAAACTCGGTCCTGGAGGGCCAGTGTGCTGCATATTTTAGTTCCAACCCCAATAAAAAGCTGATCAAGCTCTTTCTACGTATATTTGAAACGTCCAAGAAGGTGTGTTGAAGGAAGTTGGAGCTAAACTTGCTCCAGGGAATTTGGACACCCCTACTTACTTACTTACTTACTTACTTACTTACGAACGAACGAACGAACGAACGAACGAACGAACGAACGAACGAACGAACGAACGAACGAACGAACGAACGAACGAACGAACGAACGAACGAACGAACGAACGAACGAACGAACGAACGAACGAACGAACGAACGAACGAACGAACGAACAAACGAACAAACAAACAAACAAACAAACAAACAAACAAACAAACAAACAGTGCTCCACAACAACCGTCTAGTTTTGCATCTCGATGTTCACGTTATGGTTGTTTATTCTGCCGAAACGCCAGTAAAGTCTTGGATGATTGCAAAACAAGACAGACATTTCATTGCAGCGTTATTTATATTCTCCTGGATTTTGTATAAGAGTGGTGATGTTTGTATCTGATTTTTATATTAACACATTTATACACATAGTTAGGCCTGTATATAATCGCTATTGGTGCTGTCAAGTGAATTATCACGTTCAAAAAAAAAAAGCCTGTACACATGGATGTATTGAATAAATACCTTTTCTTCCATTTCTTCAGCCAGTTTCTTGAACGTTCTCCTCATTATAAGCAAAACGTTTGGAAGTCTATAAAAGCTGTTCGGCATTTCTTATTTTGGTTGATTTAAACACTTATAATCAACATAAAACACAAACATTTTGATGTTCTGATAGCAATTCCTATGTAGAAGAATCACTTCCTGCCCTCCATCTAAATGTCACGCATCATCAATGATGTCATGTGAAAACAACCTATATGAGCAATCTAAATGTCCACAAACAGCTTTGGTTGCATGTTCATAGGTACGATACACTGATAAATACGCAACACAGAGTGTGAAGAGCAGATGATGTTAACCTTGGAGTTGAGCGCGCAGTGTAGTGGCGTCTCCTTGGCTTTATTGTGGATGAGTGTGGACGCTCCGTTCTCCAGCAGCACCTCCATGATGCCTTCGTACCCCCAGCGGGCGGCGATGTGCAGCGGCGAGTCTCCTTTATCGTTCTGAACGTTCAGCCGACAGCAGTGCAGATCGAAGTACACCAGCGCCTTCACACACTGACACCACAACAGCAAAACACACACTCAATAAATAAAGCTAAAAGTATGCATGAAATCAAAACGATGTTAATTTTGTTAGCTCACATTGCTAGTTTTGTGGTGAACAATTCATCTGTGCATGTTATCAAGAAAAGAATATTACCTGCCCTTGTAATCTTTAATTGAAATTTGAAAATGCACCTCCTGTTTGTTTCCAGTTAAATTCTAAGATTAGGTCTGTCTGAGGTATTGGGCGTGGCTAACATACTTAACCACGCCCCTTCAGCTGTCAGTTTTGACAACAAACAGAAATGGTGGAGCCTGACAGGTGGTAAGAACTCTCCCCAAACCCTTTCCCCCATCATGAAATGCCTACTTTATGACATCCAATCAGCACACAGTAGGAAAAAACAAGCCACGCCCACTGTTATCTCAAATAATAAAAAAAAAAGGTCGCAAGTTCAGGTTCATGTGGACTTATAAAACTTTTATTTCAGTATGTTGATGATGCATTTCCATGAGAAAATGAATATTAAGTAGGAGGCGGGGTTTAATTTGTAAGCCCCAAGCCTCATCTTTCTTTACCAGCAATTAGCGGATGGAGGGGCGTGGCCAGGGGCAAAAAGTGAACTAAAATGAAAGTGAACTCCGGACGAAAGTGAAGAGAAGGGGGGTGGGGGTGTCATGGACGAAAGTGAAGAGCAGGGGGAGGGGGTGGGTGTCGCGAACGAAAGTTAAAAGGCGGGGGATGTCGGTGCCGCAGACGAAAGTGACAACCTGGGCGTGGCTAAGCATATTTCGTCCAATCAGAGTCACTAGAGAGGACTGCTGTTTCAGAGTGGAAGCAGATGTGCAGACTTCGATTAAAAATGAGCAAAACAAACCGTTTTTAAGTGGAATAACTTAATTAACTGTTCATATTAAGGCTAACAATGTGCGCTAGCAAAATAAACATTATATATTTTGATTTCATGCTGACTTTAATATAATTATGACATAGATATTAATGGTGTTATTTCTTACACATACCAACAAAAGCACACACACACACTCACAATAAAATACAAAAACACAATGGTACACATGCATAAATATAACATAAAAGCACACAAAATCAATGTTAATCTTACACAAATGGAGCAAAATAACAAAATTAACTTTGAAATCAGTTTAATCTTAATTATATTGTAAATTAAAGGGACAGTTCAGCCAAAACTGTAAATTCTGTCATCACTGTCAGCTTCAGTTTTTTTTTTTCATCTGTTGAACTCAACAGAAGATATTTTAAAGAATGTTGGTGACCGGTTGCAATTGACTTCCATACTATTTTCTTTTTCGATTATGAAAATCAATAAACTTAAAGGTTTGTAGCCACTTGAGGGAAAGTAAAAGGTGAAGAAATGTCCTTTAAGCATTATTAAAGTAGATTGAACTGGTATAGTTAATATTTTTTTATATGTAATGCGCATTAGGCAAGTAAAAAGAGACTGATCTCAGGACTGCCATTAGCACAATTACACAACCACTACCCAGGTATTAATAGCAATGTAACATACTTATATTATTAAATAATTAGGTTAAAATCAAGAATTACACTGCATTTTAAACAGTATGTTTTTGTACAAGCAGCAAAAGTGCAGTTCACCAATGCAGTTACGGAAATGCCATCTTATGTTTCATGCATAATTAAAAAATACGATGCATTACATTTGAAAGTATATCAGTACTACTATGCCTTACGTCTTCATGTCCGTACATGCAGGCCAGATGTAGAGGAGTGTTTCCATTGTTGTCCTGAGCATCTGTGTTGGCCTTATAATGCAGCAGGAGAAGCTGTAAGAGCAAACACAACATCAATTAAACTGCTAATAGGGGTTTGGAGCTAGTTTTCAGCTTTAACTTTATTTATAGAGCACGTTAGAGTTGGCCAAAGTGCAAAATAATGATAGTAATACAAATACATAAAAGCAAAAATCCTCATATACTATTTGCAGATAAAAACACAAGAAAAAAGGATGCTTTTTAACTTGTTTTCTTTTTAGTGCTGAACTACTTTGTGAACTCCCAAAGCAGTACAACACTGAGATAGCCATTATTTTTAAGATGTTCTACTAAATATGCAAGTTGTAAGCTGCTTTTAGTCTTAAAATGTTTTGAGAATGCAATTTCAGGAGTTGATTGTTAATTGTCATATTTGAGATTTTATAATGTACAAAGTAATGGAACTGAACTATACTGAGCCGATTTTGGGAATTATACAATATATATATATATATATATTGTATATTGAGCCATAATAGTTTATTAATTCTCTAAATAAACACAAAGCTAACAGAAACTAAAACAACTGATGGAGTATACACTAACCTGTGCATTATTCAGACACTAGATTTTTCCAAAACAGTCAAAAACGCAATTCTAACAGATAACAAACTTGCTGAATGGAGTATACACTAACCTGCGCATTATTCAGACACAAGATGGCGCCAAACATTCAAAAACACAAAGCTGACAGAAACTAAACTGGCTGAATGGAGCATATAGTAGTCTGTGCATTATTCAGACACAAGATGGTGCTAAACAATGCAAAAATAAATGTTAAGAAAATGCAGCGTGACAGACAAGCAGATACATAGAAAGTACATGCATGTGAATGTATTCATGGAGCATCATAGGCGATTGAAAGTTCTAGGATGAGTCTGTGCTATTTAGTGGTTGTTATCTGAGAATAACATATCTTGGAATGTTGTGACTGACCAAATCAGAATCGAGTATTCTAGACAGCCATGTAATAATAATAAAAATTAAGCACTTAGTTGATAATAATTGATCAAGTTCTGACCGTGACGCCCTGGTAGCCCTTCTGGCAGGAGAGGTGCAGCGGTGTGAGCGCATGGTAATCGGTGGCGTTTACCACTGCTCCCTTCGACACCAGCAAATCAATCATCTGAGACTGACCTGATAATAAACAGAGCACAAGATTATTATTACCAATCTCTCAGATACTATATGTGTGAATCCTATTCATGCAGAAACACCTGATCTCTTATAAAATGGTAGATCTATCAGAATAGAAGCAAAACAAATTACACAAGAAACCAAAACAAATGACAAAAAAAAACAACAACCATACATATAACAAACTAACAACAAGCTAAATAAGCAGAGACTAATGCTGTTCACACCAAACGCAGCACGCTCTGTTCGCGCCTAAATAGACGCGTGAACGTTTTGAGTTTACTCTCTTCATTCGTGTGTAAAATTTGCTTCATTCGCTCGTGAATTTTACTGCACAATAGACGGTGATTCGCGTCATGGGACTTCTTTCTGCCCGGTGACTCTAGCTTCGTTGCTAAATGGCTAACATGGATTTTATTGAGAAAACAGCTGTGCTTATGTACTTTAGGAAGGCTGAAAAAGCATAGATTCGATCGGCGCTGTGTCGGAGTCCATTAGATACTTTCAGAGGTGCACCCAGCTCTCTGAGTTCATCAACTCTTCTAGAAACTATATCTGGACGATGGAGGCTTTCAGCGGTACTTCAGACTGAGCTGAGCCCAGTTTGATGAGCTGTTGTCCGTTGTCGCCAGGACGATTTCCCCTCGGAACACCAACAACAAGCACTATGTCATAATCACTCCCCTACAAGAGCAAGTTCACGATTGGTTAATGCGGCGCGAATGTCCACTAGAGTTCAGATTGTCCAACTCGCCTCATTCGATGTGAAACGTTCCGCAGGATGTCTATTCGCATCTTTGCATTGACTTAACATGTAAAATCATGTCAATGATTGACGCTTCATCCGCATCTTGTGCGAATAAGCCATAAAACTAAAAATTTGAATTAATTTAATTTAGAAAAAAGCAAGAATAAAAAAACAAACAAAAAACAAAAAATAAAGAGAAAAAGTAAACAAAACATCTAAAAGGAATACGAAGCAAATCAAAACAGACAAATTAAATGTCAAAACAAAAGCAAGCATAAATAAAACATAAAAGCCAAAGAAAAAAACAACAAATATAAAATTAAGAAAAACAACCAGGCAAAACAAACAAAAAAAAAAAGCACAAACAAACCCAGACCAAACTATAAAACATTAAACAAAATAAAGCAACAAACAAGTCCAAACCAAACAAACAACCAAGCCAAACAAAATAGACAAAAAAAACAAAAAAAAACAAACAAACACCAGTCCAAACAACCAAACCAAAACACAATCTAAAACACACAATACAAAAAACATAAACAAAACACAAAAAAAGCAAACCGAAATAAGTGCAATGCTCACCACAAATAGCAGCAACATGTAAAGGAGTGTATCCTCTGTCGTCCCGGGAGAATGGAGTGACTATTGACGGGTCATTCAGCCTCCTGGTTCAAGAAAATGTCAAGAAAAAACACTGACAATGCCATTTTTAGTTTTTCTGCGATACATATACTGTGATATCGAGATTAGTTTTGTCTAGAGGAAATGAGTAGGTCTATTTTTTTTTAATATTCAGGAAATTGACATTAATTGTCAAAAATAAAATGAACCAATCACAAGCACTGATAGAGTAGAGCAAAGATACAAATTAAATTACCAGCCATTTTCTGGGAGTCTGTCAGCATGTAGACATAAACTGAATAATCAAGCGTAAAATAACACACTCGTTTTTGCTTTACAACACCTCAGTGTGTCATCAGGATCCATGGCTATTGATTTGTATGCATTTATTTTTAATCAAAAAAAACCTGTCACCATTCACTGCAATTATTAGAATCACCAATGACCATGAATTTAGCTCAAAATCTTCCTTCTACTGGAGAAAGAAAGTCACTCTTATCTTGGATGACCTGTGGGTGAATAAACTAACAGGACTATTTTTTTCCATCTCTTTAAGGGGTTTTTCGACATTTTCCAGATCACCTTAAAGCCTCTGTGCATGTGTGCCGTGAATGATGTGTGTGTGTTGTGTGCTGACCCAGAGATGTGCAGGTCACAGGCGTCACAGGAACACAGAGGATGACACAACTTCCTGCCGTCCTCCTCACTCTCGCTTTCACTCAGCAAACGCTGAACCTCCAGTTCGTTTCCACTCACAATGTGCTGCACGTTAACACACACAATAGAACACAAAAACACACACAAGCACATACATAATTAAATAAAGCATACACGCACGCTCACAATCAAATACAAAACACAAAAACACATGCAACCATGCACACACACATAAACACAATAACATACACACAAATGCACGCAAAACAATACATAAAAATATATATGCAAACACACATAAAACACACAAAGACATGTGCACACCATCACACAATAAAATACAGTTTATTTTATAAAATATAGTTTATTTTATTTATACAGTATACACACACACACACAATGAAAAAACACAAAAATATGCACACACTAAAATACACAAACAAATATGCACAATTGCACAAATTCCAACACACACTATCACTGCTAATGTCTCTTAAAACACATTTAATTTCACCAAACACTAATATGAAATGCGGTTTGTATTACTAATCTAAGTTAATGTGCTTTGTTGTTATCCAAAAGAAGAAAGTAAGTGAAAATTAAAACAAAATAATAATAATAATACACAGCCGTGCTCACCTCAAACAGCCGGTCAATGGGTGTTGCATTCTGGGACAGCAGGTCCACCTTCTGCCTGAAGGACAGTCTGTTTCCTGACCCCTGCGGACCAAAGCACAAACTTACAACAAGTAACCGAGTTTTTAACTGATAAGTGATAATTCTTTAGATTTGGAGGCTGATGGGAGTTAATTGGCTGAAAATTTTTAAATATTAATTTTTCAGATTTGATTTGATTGCAAAATTAAAAGGCAAACACATACAGTGAACAACTGAGTTTATTTTAAAACCATGGACAACTTTCTTTTATAGAAATAACATTTTGTGCAAAACTCTAAATACCAGTAAAGAAAACACCAGTTCCCTTCAAAAAAATAATAATTTACAAATAATCAAAATCAAATCAAAAATCAAAATCTCAGTAATCGAAAATCAAAATCCCAGTAATCGAAAATCTAAATCCCAGTAATCAGACATCAAAATCAAAAATCAAAATCCCAGTAATCAAATATCAAAATCCCAGTAATCAGACATCAAAATCCCAGTAATCAAATATCAAAATCCCAGTAATCAGACATCAAAATCCCAGTAATCAAATTTCAAAATCCCAGTAATCAAATATCAAAATCCCAGTAATCAAATATCAAAATCCCAGTAATCAGATATCAAAATCCCAGTAATCAAATATCAAAATCCCAGTAATCAAATATCAAAATCCCAGTAATCAGACATCAAAATCCCAGTAATCAAATTTCAAAATCCCAGTAATCAAATATCAAAATCCCAGTAATCAAATATCAAAATCCCAGTAATCAAATATCAAAATCCCAGTAATCAAATATCAAAATCCCAGTAATTAAATATCAAAATCCCAGTAATCAGACATCAAAATCCCAGTAATCAAATATCAAAATCCCAGTAATCAAATATCAAAATCCCAGTAATCAGACATCAAAATCCCAGTAATCAAATTTCAAAATCCCAGTAATCAAATATCAAAATCCCAGTAATCAAATATCAAAATCCCAGTAATCAAAAATCAAAATCCCAGTGATCAAAAATCAAAATCCTAGTAATCAGACATCAAAATCCCAAAATCAAAAATCAAAATCCCAGTAATCAAATATCAAAATCCCAGTAATCAAATATCAAAATCCCAGTAATCGAATATCAAAATCAAAATCCCAGTAATCAAATATCAAAATCCCAGTAATCAAATATCAAAATCCCAGTAATCAAAAATCAAAATCCCAGTGATCAAAAATCAAAATCCCAGTAATCAGACATCAAAATCCCAAAATCAAAAATCAAAATCCCAGTAATCAAATATCAAAATCCCAGTAATCAGACATCAAAATCCCAAAATCAGACATCAAAATCCCAGTAATCAAATATCAAAATCCCAGTAATCAAATATCAAAATCCCAATAATCAAAAATCTAAATCCCTGTAATCAGACATCAAAATCCCAGTAATCAAATATCAAAATCCCAGTAATCAAATATCAAAATCCCAGTAATCGAATATCAAAATCAAAATCCCAGTAATCAAATATCAAAATCCCAGTAATCAAATATCAAAATCCCAGTAATCAAAAATCAAAATCCCAGTGATCAAAAATCAAAATCCCAGTAATCAGACATCAAAATCCCAAAATCAAAAATCAAAATCCCAGTAATCAAATATCAAAATCCCAGTAATCAGACATCAAAATCCCAAAATCAGACATCAAAATCCCAGTAATCAAATATCAAAATCCCAGTAATCAAATATCAAAATCCCAATAATCAAAAATCTAAATCCCTGTAATCAGACATCAAAATCCCAGTAATCAGACATCAAAATCCCAGTAATCAAATATCAAAATCCCAATAATCAAAAATCTAAATCCCAGTAATCAGACATCAAAATCCCAGTAATCAAACATCAAAATCCCAGTAATCAGACATCAAAATCCCAGTAATCAAATATCAAAATCCCAATAATCAAAAATCTAAATCCCAGTAATCAGACATCAAAATCCCAGTAATCAAACATCAAAATCCCAGTAATCAAACATCAAAATCCCAGTAATCAAATATCAAAATCCCAGTAATCAAATATCAAAATCCCAGTAATCAAATATCAAAATCCCAGTAATCAAAAATCAAAAGCCCAGTGATCAAAAATCAAAATCCCAGTAATCAGACATCAAAATCCCAGTAATCAAATATCAAAATCCCAGTAATCAAAAATCAAAAGCCCAGTGATCAAAAATCAAAATCCCAGTAATCAGACATCAAAATCCCAGTAATCAAATATCAAAATCCCAGTAATCAAACATCAAAATCCCAGTAATCAAATATCAAAATCCCAGTAATCAAATATCAAAATCCCAGTAATCAAATATCAAAATCCCAGTAATCAAAAATCAAAAGCCCAGTAATCAAACATCTAAATCCCAGTAATCAGAGATCAAAATCCCAGTAATCAAAATCCCAGCAATCAAAAATCAAAATCCCAGTAATCAGAAATCTAAATCCCAGTAATCAGAAATCAAAACCCCAGCAATCAAAAATCAAAATCCCAGCAATCAGAAATCTAAATCCCAGTAATCAGAAATCAAAACCCCAGCAATCAAAAATCAAAATCCCAGTAATCAGAAATCAAAATCCCAGTAATCAGAAATCAAAATCAAAAATCTGAATCTCAGTCAAGCCTGTGAAGTGGTTCCAATAAAATCAATAACACATAATTTACCAGCCAATTTTTGTTATTGGACAGATAACATAAAAAAATAGCACTTAGCAGCCGTTACCAAAATGGCCACCCATATATTGTGCACCCCTAAATAAAGAGTGCTCAAACATCAAACAAGTGCTAAACAAAATGTCGAGTTGCCTCACCGCTGTGTTGTGTTTGAGGTTTCCCAGGCTGATATACTCGACTGCAGCCTCGAAAGACGTCAGACAGTAACTCAACTCATCCTTGCTAGAGCTTCGAAAGCGGAAGTGCTTTATATAACTCAGATTGGCCATCCTGAAGAAAACAGCAGAGCGTCAAGAGTCTGCACGAGGAATTAATAAACGCTGACGTGTGAAATACAGCCCTCCACTCACCAGTTGGGAATTTCTGTTTTGATGAGCAGATACAGAATGACCAACAGGAGATCATCGGCACACATGGACTCGATGCTCACCGCTGGAAGACAACAGAGATCATCACAACCGTTGAAAGAGCTTAATAAAGGCACAGTGTGTACTTTTGGCCACTAGAGGGCATGTATTTACAATAAACAATGGCGTATTATGATGAAGGTTTTACTGAGTGTGGAATCATGGGAGTTGTGGTCTTTATTATCCTACCCAGATTTACCATAGCAGGAGATTGAAGGCTGACAGAAAGACAACAAAGGTCATTAGCACCATTGAAAGAGCTTATTAAAAGCATAGTGTGTACTTTTGGCCACTAGAGGGAATGTATTCATCACAAACAAAGGGGTATTTTGATGAGGGCGTGACTGAGTGTGGAATTATGGGAGTTGTGGTCTTACGACTCAAGAGAGACACACGTTCTGAAATCTAGAATTACTTATAGGTTCCTTTTGACCTGATTTATTGGTTACTTAGTTATTTCTTGTTTTTCAAAGCATAGTTTGCAAGTCAATTGATGTATTATCAATACTTAAAGGGTTCTCGAATATTTAAAGGGAAATTTTAAACTGTGAAATAATATATGAACAAATTGATACTCTTTTATTTTGTAAAAAGAGAGAAATAATTAGAGATAATCTATAATTACAAACGATTTACCACTTTTGAGCAACTTTTAAATCACCTCCTGAAAAAAACTTGTAGCTTTTAAAAATAACCTAATTACAAATGCAAACACTGAATTTTTGTAATCTTATTATGTAATGCAGATTACATGTAATCAGTTATATATATAAATAAATAAATAAGGGCACCTATTATACAAAAATCACTTTTATAAGGGGTTCAAACAGTTTAGTTATAACAGTCTGTGAATATAATCAGATTTTAATGGTAAAAATGAATTAACTTTATTTTTTATTAATTACACTTGATGAAAACAGCCTTCAAAAACACTTTGATTGACATTCTCGCTTCGTACGTGTCATCAGAGGGGGAAAGCCCCACCCACTAGTGAGCATCTCTCCCTCATTTGCATATGTTAGTCCTGTTTTGAATCTGCCAATATGCTGACACAGGCATCTGTAGCTCCGCCCTCTTTTGAAAAAGAGCACAATCTCATTTGCATTTAAAGTGATAGTCACCAAAATGGCACAATTAGGATCAAAGCCTAAAAGGGTCAGTTTCAGAGAGTTAGAGAACATTATTTGTGTGGTATTTTGTGCTGAAATTACACATACACACACTAGAGACATCAGAGAGGTATTTTACGGCTTGTAAAAAGGGGCATAACAGCTCCACTTTAAATCATCACTGAACCAAAATGCGATTTTATGCATGACCACACAGAAGAGAACTGAAGCAAACAAGCAGCGAACACATTTATTAAAAGCACAGAATCTGCTTTTTCCGTCAGCCTTCAGCCTCCTGTTATGGTAAATTTGGGTAAATTGCTACACAAGCTGTTTGACAAGCGGGCATTAGCAAAACATTCCTCTGCTTTACACACACTGGACGTGTTGTTTTTCTGCCAGAATCCCAGCTGCAACAGAGCACGAACTGTAGGAAACCAACAAAAGCTGGTAAATTTGGTTAAAGAGCCACGCAGGAGCAGATCTGACCGTAACATGACATTTAGACAAACATTTATATAGTACTATTTGCAAATTTCAGTTCAAAACAATGCTTTCATTAAGATAATCTATTTAAAGATTGATAATATAGAGGGTTTTTAAAACTGTGGGTCCACAAATTAGACTGTTAATGTAATTATATTACTGGAAATTGAAATAAGTAAATAAGCAAATGATTAAATAAGTGAATATGTGAAAACCTAATGTAAGTATGTGTAAATAAATAAATATAAAATGAAAAAAGTAAATAATACAACCAGACTGTGTTATCCTGATCATTAAAAACTAATAAAAATTATATATACACACTGAACACTCAAAAACGGCAATTTGTTAAATGTAATATAAATGTGTAAATAAATAAAGTAAATATAAAAAGGTATATAATACAACCAGACTGTTACCCTGGTCATTAAAAATAAAAAAAATACAGAACAATCAAAACAAAGTTTTATTAATGATTATGTTAAACGTTATATAAACGTTTTTAATGTAAAAAAAAATTGTAAATAAAACCAAACTGTTATCCAAATCATAAAAAAAAAAAAAAAAAAATTACTGAAGAATAAAAAAAATATTCAATATGTTAAATGCAATATATATGTTTAAATAACTAAACAAATGCTAAATTAAGTATTAAATGTATAAAAAGTAAACAATACAACTAGATTCTGTTAACCTGATCATTAAAAACAAACAAACAAACAAATAAAAAAAGAATAAAAGACCTGTATCTCTGCGTCTGGTCGACTGCATGATGGTTAAAATGACTTTCCGGATGCAGAGGAGTTTCTGCTGTGGAGACGTGCAGACGTTCAGCTGAATCAGCTCACGCTTTGCCCGAGGAATATTAATACTGCACAGAAAACAGACGTATTATTAATAAATATTCATTTATTTTTTGGTCATACATTTTTTTGTTTTATATGTTAACCTTTTCTTTAAACGCTAGCACAAGATATGTTTTATATTTTTCAGCTGTTTATATTCAGTCAAAAATAATAAACAATAGTGAGAGTGATCTAGCTTCGCAAACATGGAATAATTAAATTGTTAAACTCTTAGGACGTCTAGTAAATATCATGCATACCAAATATCAAATTCATACAGCATACAGTTATGGTTAAAAGAAGATTTCAGCTGTAGCGCCCCCTACTGGCAGAATTTAGCAAAAATTGGTGCGTTTCCTCGGAATGTGCTGTTGTTCATATCTGTCAAGTTTCATTAAGTTTGGACATTGCCTTCGGCCGAAACTGACTAATTAGTAAAAATGAATGTTATATGACTTAAGGATGAAATGTATGGCAAAATGTAGTAATCCCAATAAAAATTCATATTATCAAAAAATATGCATGAAGGACTTATTGTGTAAAATATAATAACAATAATAAACAATAATAAGAGTTATCTGCCTTTGCAAACACAGATTAATTAACCTGAACTCGGACTTCACTCCCAGCTCTTTCTGCTGCAGATCCTGCAAGGACCGAGTTGTTTTGTTGAACGCTGCATCCTGACAAAGACCAATATCAAAATCATGTTCAAAATCAGGTATATCAGACAAAGAAATTGACAAAAACATAATATTTTTACAATTGGAAAAGCTACCATTACTACAAGCAAGATTAACCATACCGTATACGTTACACATATTATTATTTATATATATATATACACATTATTTATTTATTAATAAACAAACAAACACATCTTAAATTGCTATTTATAGTGCTAATAATATATACACGATATCAATAATAATAAAAATAATTAATTCGGAATTTAATCCTGGGAACCAAACCATGACACCATGCAAGCATACAAATAAAAACAAATTTATATGCCAAAAATCAATCAATCAATCAACTAAATAGTTTTATTTTTTATAATTTTTATAAATAAATATATTTGTATAAAATTTTCTGCTCAACATAGTGCTCTAAATACATAAACTAACAAAATGTCAATACATATTATACATTATTATATGATATACATAATATTTCATCCTTACACACACACACGCGCGCGCGCACACACACATGCACGCACACACACACACACTGAAACAACCATTAATGTGCAAATTCAATGAATTAATAGTAATTCAGTACCCGACTAGCTTCAAGAGTGCCCACATAACTAAAGAGTAGATCATGGATGCCATGATGGATGTACATCTGAAAATGGAGAGACACGAAACAACAGACAGAAAAATTTATCAAGACAAATTGGTATTTACATTTTTAATGATTAAAACCAGTTGCTAGGGTGTTCAGGCAGTTGCTAGGGTGTTACATGTGATTGCTAAGGTGTTCTGTGTTGTTAAACATTTGCTAGGGTGTTCTAGAAGGTTATTAAGGTGTTGTTTGGTAATTGCTTATGTGCTACTATCTAGAGGCTAGGCTTTTTAATGTCTGCTAAAATGTCTAAGAATTTTCTGCTCATATGCAGTTCAGTTTTGCAATAGATGAACGGACAGATTCAATCAAAGACAAAACAAATGGTTTTCAACTGACCTCCACTGCTTCTTTGAGTAGAGTCATCTGAATCTCCTGTCTCGCCAGAAGCTTCTGAAATCGAGATATTTCATCGTTCAGTGTTCAGGGAGAACGATATTAAAGAGACTGAGCTCTTAAAACATCTTACCAGCCGAGAGTCTCTCAGCAGACACTGAAGACATCTGGTGTAAAGCGTATTCACAGAGTCCTGCAGGAAAATAATCAGCAAACCATATTATAAACTTTGAGGTCTAAGAAAGATTGTGGAATATATATATAAATATATGATTAGTGATACTTTAATGGGAAAACCAGGGAGAGCTGCAACATATTTGCTGAAATACATTTATTAAATTATAAGAAAAGCTGGAGCAAAGTTTGAACGGCCAAAATATTGTAGAGCAAGAATGACGTCGACTGAAACTTTCTGTCATACACCATGCCCACCAAAAGGGTACCCTTTGTAGTGGAAACACAAGCCTGATAAAGGTGACCCGTACAGTACTGTACTGTACCAGTCAGGGGAAACGAGCCATTACAGACTGTACTTTGGCTTAAGTTACTCGAAGTCCGATGCTGAGGAGCTGTACTATTCATGGTCTTCAATAAAGTCTTCTCCCCGTAAGAACTTTGGTCAGCTTATTTATTTTATGTATTAGAGTCATCTAATACATTGACGAGCCACCGAAGAATAGTTAAGCTAAATACAGCAAAATCTAACACTCACTATGTGATGGCGTAGGCTTTTCCTCTCCTGTTCTTTAAAAGAGAGACAGAAGGCGGAAACAAACTTGTCCAGTTTTTCAGCATGGCGGCCCAAAAACTCCCTGACATCCTCGATATTTTTCAGACAGTACGGAGCTGGAACAGCACTCAACTCCTCTGTGGGAGAAAAAAATGAATCAATTCTGAACTGTGAACACAGACCATTTTCATCATTTCCGGCAAACAATCCATTTAAATCAGTGTTTCTCAACCACGTTCCTGGAGGACCACCAGCTTTGCATATTTTCAATCTCTCCTTAACAAAACACACCTGATTCAGATCATTAGCAGAGACTGAAAGACCTGTAATGGGTGTGACAGACAAAGGAGACATCCACAACTCGTAGTGTTGGTGGTCCTCCAGGATTGTGGTTGAGAAACACTGATTTACATTATTGTACTGTATACTTTCTTTGGTATGTGTTTTGCTTGATCCACATCAAGAACTTCATTTATAACTATTACATGCACAAAAAAAAATTACCTTCTTATGCAAATGTTGGTAATTACAAAAAAAAGATTTGATAGTTTCATCAACTATTCACAAACTCAGACATGTTGGAGATCAAGCATTTTAGTGACATTTTAATATGCATTGATTGACATTCATGATGCAATTTGCATTAATATGGTTGAATGTGGGTGTGTGAAGTGCATTTTGTGCAAATTTCTATATGCAAAGTTTTAATAAATCCCAGTCTTTGTTTTTCATTCTTCAGCTTTTGTCCTCATAGAATTTTATTTACATTCATTCATTCATTTTTAATATATATTTTACATACTTTTTTTATGAATGAGACCTCAGGTATGTTGGTATCTTGAGTAATTAATGAATCAAAGTCATTTGAATTCAATTCTTAGGACATCTAGTAAAGATTTTGCATACCAAATAACAACTATACACAACATACTGTTATGGCTTAAGTAGATTTTCCAGCTGTAGCGCCCCCTAGTGGCAGAATTTTACAACATTTGGTGCATGTCCCCAGAATGTCCTGTTGTTCATGTCTGTAAAGTTTCATTAGGTTTGGACATTGCCTTCGGCTGAAACTGACTAATTAGTATAAATGTGTGCTGCCCGACCAATTATTTGCCTGTAAAACGCTTAATTTAGTTATCCTGAATTAGGTATGTTGGATTGTACTAGGTAGGATGAAACGTATGGCAAAATGTACCAGCCAAATGTAGTAATTTCAATAAGTAATCCCAATATGATCAATACTATGCATAAAGGATTATTATGTGAAAAAAATGTGACCATTGGGAATACGTTTGTAGAACTTTTAACATGGATGTGTGACAAACAAATTACCAGGACTGTGGTCAGATTCGAAGGGCCGTGCAATGCACAGTATACTGTAGGCCTGCTCTTTCTCATTGTAGAAGGTCTCCTCAAACAGGATGGTGACAGAGATGGGATTGGGCAACCCTGCACTCAGGTGGACCCGGTTATTGTTTATAGACACTTCCTGGAGGATTCATCACACAAAACAGCCGCATGGTTAAAGTCAACATCTTGAAATTAATCTCTGAATGATGGGATTTTTGTTACACACCTTTCCATCTAAGGTCTGGTAACCCTGCTCAGAAGGATGAAGCACGTATCCGTCAAAGTGAGCTGCTGTAAAAGAGCCCGTTGGTAAGCTTCCACAACATGGTACCAGGATCTAAAGAAACAACACGCAAAGAATAACTTCAGTATCTGAGTCGCTAGGATATACAATGAAGATGATGTTTACAGTGCGTTCCAAATAGGATATATCACCCTTGGCACTTCAGAGTGAAAATAATAACAACAACAACAAATTCTTCTTCTTCTTCTTCTTATTATTATTATATAAACATTATAAAAATATTATAATTAATATTACTTATTAGTAGTATTATCAACAAAATTAATAATAATAATAATAATAATAGTAGAAGTAATATTAGTAGTATAAACAATAATAATAAAAACAACAACAAAGTATTATTATTATTATTATTATCATTATTATTATTATATAAACACAATATTAATATCATTATTATTAATATTAATACTAATACTAGTATTATTAGGATTTATATCAACAACAATTACAACAACAACAACAAAATATTATTATTACTAATATTATTTGTAGTATTATCAACAAATTTAATAATAATAATAGCAGAAGTAATATTAGTAGTATAAACAATAATAATAAAAACAACAACAAATTATTATTATTATTATTATTATTATTAAATACACATAATATTTATATCATTATTATTAATCATAATATTATTATTAGGATTTATATCAACAACAATTAAAACAACAACAAAATATTATTATAATTAATACTAATATTATTTGTAGTATTATCAACAAAATTAATAATTATAATAATAGAAGTAATATTAGTAGTATAAACAATAATGATAAAAACAACAACAAATTATTATTAATATTATTATTATTATATAAACATAATATTAATATCATTATTATTAATCATAATACTAATACTAGTATTATTAGGATAAACAACAATTAAAACAACAACAACAACAAAAAATTATTATTATTACTAATATTATTAGTAGTATTATCAACTAAATTAATAATAATAATAATAATAATAATAATAATAATAATAATAATAGTAGAAGTGATATTAGTAATATAAACAATATTAATAAAAACACCAACAAATTATTATTATTATTATTATTATTATTATTATATAAACTTAATATTAATGTCATTATTATTAACCATAATACTAATACTAGTATTATTAGGATATCAACAACAATTAAAACAACAACAACAAAATATTATTATTATTATTATATAAACATAATATTAATATCATTATTATTAATCATAATACTAGTATTATTAGGATATCAACAACAATTAAAACAACAACAACAACAACAAAATATTATTATTATTATTATTATATAAGCATAATATTAATGTCATTATTATTAACCATAATACTAATACTAGTATTATTAGGATAAACAACAATTAAAACAACAACAACAACAAATTATTATTATTATTAATAATATTGTTATTAAATCATAATACCAAAACTAGTATTATTACTAACAACAACAACACCTTCATGTTGTCATGTTGCAATGTTTTAACAACACAACAAAAGTAAACACCAGACAAAACAACCCTGTAAATGTCAGACTAAAATGAAGACTTTCAAAATACCCATTTCCTCATTTTTGACCCAACAAAGCGAAACCTCCATTTTTAATAAGACCTACTTGCTCTGGTTTCCCCAGGACAACAAAACTCAGTCGCTCGGTTAAACTGAACTTCTCACATCTCCGACATAAAAGAATCACTTGATGCACACAGAATCTCCTCCTGACCGCATGCCAACTGACCAGAGTCACATGAATGAATACATGACTAATTCTGCTCCACAATTCAATCCCTTCATCATTCCTTTCAGAGATCAACATGCAGAGATTATACACTTCTGCTCGGTTAAGTGCTGAGAAAGTATAATTGATAAAAAGCAACTCACAATGCCATGGAGCTCTGCCACCCGGCTGCACAGGTCCGGTCTGTGTTTCTCCAGAGCCTGGTAAAAGGGGTTTTTCAGGATATTCTCATCATACACAGCCATATGTGTCCCAAACTCCAGCTCCTTACAGAGAGAAAGACACAAAGCAGTGAACGTAAAGGAATTTTAGAAATGTCAAGACGTGGGGGAGTTGAGCTAAACTGGATAAGCATTAGAAATCCATCTCACACAGATTACCTTGGGGTTTTTTTCTCCCCTGATTGTATTTTGAACTCTGCAAAGCTGCTTTTAATTCATTATGAAGAGGTTTATTAAACATTAAAAAGCAGGTTGTATTGTAAAGTGTCCTAATATTGTGATAGGACAGATTTAAATGATGTCAGAAGCATTACAAATGTCTCAGAGTATGCATTTGATATTAGATTGTGTGATGATTTCGGTCTGGTGTAATTAAAATAAAGGTTTTTTTTTAGATGTTGGTATCAGTATGTCAGTCTTGAGGATATCTATAATCTAGTGTGCTCCAAAACACTGACAAAAATTAGCATTTAGAAGATATAAACATTTAAATTTTGCAGTTTTCCACCTACATTGATTTTTGACATCACCTCACTTCTGTTTCTCATCAAATCTTCTAACCAATCAGATGCTCTGGCTTACAAAATAATCCCAATCAATCTAAAATAATGAATTCCTTCCACTTAAATCATCTGGTAAAACTGTATTCATATGGATGACTATCGATTGACCAGGGATCGATGAGCCCATTTATTGACTCGATTGGTACTCACTGATCTGGCCGATCTCATGAACCGATCACAGGGGTTTGTTTACATTTACAAGCAGAGGAAGACGCAAGTGCACACCTGGGTTACACATGCAGCAGCTACTGCATGTATTTAGGCCTTTTCACATTAAAGAACTAAGAATTCTGGGTTTTAAACATATTCCAAGTTCACTAAAAACTGGCTGGAAATATTAGATGAATAAAAAAAAATACAAATAAAAAAAACTTTAAAACAACTTTAAAATTATATATTTTTTGACATGAATATTTGATAATATAACTTCTTGTAATTTATGTATACCAATGAACAGTAGTTTATTGACCTTATTCTTCGAAGCGGAAGTGCGCTCGTTTTTGCGATTGTTTTTGAACTTCCGACTCAGCTGCCTATAGGAAAAATGACTTGGAATAATAAACGTCAGAAAACGGTCAAACTAGTTACTCTACAAATGTTTTCATGACTAAACAGACAAAGTAGAATAATATAATAAAAAAAACATCAGTTTGCAACATCAAGCAGCAGAACGAGCTGTTTTTAACCTCTAAAAATGAATGGAAGTGAATGAGACCGGAAGTCTCGAGCCAAAAAGATTCCAATGGTTCCGCCCACTCATCCATGGAGAATAAGGTGAAGAGGCCTGTGTCCTTTTAGTAAGCAAGTTATGGATTTATAGGTGTGCATTTTAACTTCTTAGGCATCACATATGCACTCCAAACTTTCTTGATTGAGGCATGTTGATCTCTTCTTTCATTACTTGCACCGCTTCCAAATTGCAGTAAATTCGAGTCATTTTTAAATGACATGTTCACACCTAAATGGTTAAAAGAGACATGTTTAAGGGATTATATGCAGCGTTCGTCATTTATTCTCTTAAGGAAGGAGAGATCTCCACTTAAGTATTATATAGTAGAAAAAAAAAAGCTTGAAGCATCAGAATCAGAACTTAGTATCGGCCGATCACCACAAAAATCCTGATCGGAGCATCCCTGAGATATATTTATATATAATTAATATTTGCATCCATTTAAATCTAGGTAATGCATTTTGGTGCATTTGAATAAACCCAATTTATTAAACAGATATATTTGTTAAAATAATATTTGAGTCAATGCACATGTTTAGAAATAGAAAGATAATACATTAATTTCATGGAAAAATATTACAAACTACTAAATTTCAACAAAGAATTATATATTTTTGCTTCTATTGATTTGTACATTTTTATTTAATATTGTCCCCTAACATACAAACTTGGGCTACTAAGTTTTGGACCGTTGTCAATTTGGTTATTTTGCCTGCATAACGAGTTCACTTTT
This sequence comes from Danio aesculapii, assembly GCF_903798145.1. Classification (NCBI taxonomy): domain Eukaryota; kingdom Metazoa; phylum Chordata; class Actinopteri; order Cypriniformes; family Danionidae; genus Danio; species Danio aesculapii. The sequence continues at coordinate 995,623 of NC_079459.1, forward strand.
CTGAGCGGTCACAAATGAGAGACTTGTGTTGGGGGGTGAGAACTTTTACACAATCAGCTATTAATCACGTGTAATTGCAAAACAATGCTTTAATAAGATCCTATAAGATCCACTTACAGTATATCCACTCTAAGATCCACTAAATTGTTCGACAAACAAGCAGACAGATAAAAAAACCTTCCTCTCTGTGTCAAAGCAGCTGAATCATCCTGAAAATGAAATTAACTTCAACACACTCCAGTAAACACCATCGTAACCACAGAAACAGAGGAGGCCAATAACAAACTTTCCTCTGTCTGACCATAAACATGACATTAGCTTGAGAAGTCTTCTTGATTTCATCTTGAAATTTCCGCTCGCTGATGTATTACTGAACTGATGTGGTCGAGTGTCTTGCTGCAGGAATTCCCCATTCTGCTCGGAGTGGGAAATAAAGACAGTTTCATTCTGCTCACTTCCTAAAAATATGACAATCTGACAGAAAGACTGCACAGGCCTAATTTGATGAATCTTAGAAACTAATAAGGGGATGCATTGCATACAAATATGATTTATTTGTGTAACGACCATGTCTGAATTAAAGCTATATTCACAGCAAAATGAAAAGTAAAAAGCTCAGTTAACTGTGCAGGAAGAAGAAAAACCCAGAAAGAAAAGAAAATAATTTTAAAAAGACAGAAAGAAAGGAAAATAAAAAAGACAGAAAGAAAGGAAAATAAAAAAAAGAGAGCTCTATTTTAACGATCTAGGCACAAAGTCTAAAGTGCATGGCTCATTATCATTAATCATTAAAGGTTCGAATCCACTTTTGCTATTTTAAGGACAGATAAATACGCTCTGCGCCCAGCGCATGGTCTAACAGGGTTGAGCTTATCCTCTTAATGAGTTCTGGGTGTGTTTTGAGCATAACGTGCATTAAACCAATCAGAGTCTCATCTCCTATTCTCTTTAAGAGTCAGTTGCGTCGCGCCATGACGCTTTTGTTATTTACATGGCGCCTTTGTAAATGTAAAAACTGAACGCTTCACTAGCAAGAAAACAGTTAAACAGAGCATCTGCAGTGCGAGGATAAAGAACGAGCCTCCTCCATTCAGCCTCTTTACTTTACTTTTACTCTTTACTCCTTTACTTTGGTGGAGTAAGGAAATGGTGGAAACTCCCTCCACTGAACACATCCATTAGCCCACATATTTAATTTAGCTTGTTAAGTGCAAAGATCTGTTTCAAAACTATTTCTAAATTCAGTTCTAATTTCCAGCAAAGGAATAAATATACGAATAATAACGTTAATAACGAAGTTTTTATATTTATGTAGATTTTATATTGATGTAGAAAATAATATTTTGTATCATTTTAATCCTTTAATTGTTTTCATCTGTAAAGATATTTCTGTGTTGTTGTACATCATGTGTGTATTCAGCAATGTGTAAGCATTTGGACCTGCATATGCGCATAACTAACGCGCTCTGCTGGACTTTACAGCAGCTTTTGGTCAATGGCACGGTCTATTTCAGTTCCTCAAAATAGCAACGCACCAACAATGCGCCTTAACACGCCTCCTTTATAGACCAGCAGACCCATGAGTGCACAAAGTTGTGCAAATGGATTTGCTATTTAAAGAACATAACACAAAATATGAAAATCACTGTTGCGCTGGTCTGAAAATAGCAACAAATCGCGCCAAACACGTCTTGCACCATCTTGAGCTGGGTGTATGATAGCGCCTAGAAAGAAATAAAGGAAAGAAAGAAAGAAAGAAAGAAAGAAAGAAAGAAAGAAAGAAAGAAAGAAAGAAAGAAAGAAAGAAAGAAAGAAAGAAAGAAAGAAAGAAAGAAAGAAAGAAAGAAAGAAAGGAGAAAATATAAAATCTTTATGAAATTTAATTTAAAAACTAAATCAAGGAGAAACCTTGTTAGAAAAATAAGAATTAATGTATATTTGGAATAATAAAAATAATACTAAATCATTTAAAAGCAGGATATTTTAATAACATATGCCTCATAATCAATGAACATTTAGAAATATATATATATATATATATATATATATATATATATATATATATATATATATATATATATATATATATATATATATATATACACATATACATACATATAGTATTATAGTATTTTCGACATCTTGTGTATATACACAGTGATCATTTCTATATTCAAAATGAAACCAATTGTTTATCAATATTAATAGAACAATTGGAGACTGCAAATGAAATATTATGATGAAGTTTTTTTTTTTTGCACTGCATTACTATTTTCACACATTTCCCATCAGTCAGCACTTAATTAGCATTAAACAGCATTTATAGTATAAGAGTAATCCAGCCCATGTTTAACATTAAAGCTCTGAACACTCCACATCATTACAGCAGCTCCAGCTATGAGGGTTGATGATCTAGAACTATCAAGAACAGATTCAGCTCAAGTTTTACTCACATATTTATGAAGGTTAAGAAGAGTTTTCGACACCATGTACAATTTCATCTTTAAATCCATCAAATGACGAATGACGAAGAGGAACGCCATGAGGATGAAGAGGCTCAGGGCGTCCAGGCAAAGATTAAAGCATCACATGGCGGCTCTGAGGGGTCAAGGCCAAATGCCTGATCATATTCCAGCCCTCAATCTGGGCATCATGGGAAGACTGTCTGCCGAAAGCCTCAAGAATGTGAAATCTGCCATGTGATCTGTTCCTCCGGGCCATAACAAACTGGGCTGAGGGGGAACCGTGCTAATCTGAGCCGTACAGAGATTTCACTTTTACGTTTGACATTCAACAGACCGGAGACATCCAATGGCAACAGGACACGCCTTTCCATATTAAATCCATTCACAATTCAGTTTTGCTTGATGTCCAAATGCCAGGCCACAAATGACTCAAGCTATTTATTTACCATTTGTGCACTAAAAACAAAGCTTATGCTTCATAAAATGGCTCAAGAAGGTTTGAATTTAAACTCTGAATATTTATTAAAGCATCTGGCTTCTTTTACAGCAGTCATTTTTAACGTTAATTGCATTATTATTTTTAAAATCTGGAAGAAAGCCTTATAGCATGCAGATTGCTAAAATGCAGGAAGGGTGATTAACTGATTAACTCGTGTTTTTTAAAAACAGACTTCAGTTTGACAGAAATATTTACATATAACTGATTATTTACATTATTTGCTGGGAATATGCAGATTATAAGTGTCAACTTAACGTAAAATACCATGTAAATACCAAGCAAATGCTAAATAAGGAACTACTAAGTAAACACTGCTTGAAAGTAAAGTAATATGTGCTAATTCATTCATTCATTTTCTTTTCGGCTTAGTCCCTTTATCAATCCGGGGTCACCACAGTGGAATGAACCGCCAACTAATCCAGCACATGTTTTACACAGCAGATGCCCTTCCAGCTGCAACCCATCCCTGGGACACCATGTGCTAATCTCAGGCCAAATTGTGAGAAAACCTCACCTCAATGTCTTGCAGAGACCCCCAGGGCTCTATCTTTGGACCTTTCCTGTTCTCCATCAATATGTGTTCAAATTTAAGCTGATGACAACCATATCAACAAAAAAATGTATGCTATGAAATATGTGCAAGTCCACCTGTCAGGCTTACATCACAGGATTTGCAATGTTGAGTCTGGACTATAATGTATTATCTGCATGTGAGGCCTGTGAGGATTTTAAAAGCGTATAATAATTATTATTATTATTTATTTATTACTCAATTACTGCACCTGAACACTGTAGGACTAAAAAAAAACATTAAAACACTGTTCCAAATGTTTTATGTATTTCAGAAACTGCTGATCTACTGGGATTTTCACGCACAACAATCTCTAGGGTTTACAGAGAATGGTCCGACAAGAGGAAATATCCAGTAAGCGGCAGTTCTGTGGGCGCAAATGCCTTGTTGATGCCAGAGGTCCAGAGGTCCAGCTGATAGAAAGGCAACAGTAACTCAAATAAGCACTTGTTACAAGCAAGGTCTGCAGAAGAGCATCTCTGAACACACAACACGTCCAACCTTGAGGCGGATGGGCTACAGCAGCAGAAGACCACACCGGGTGCCGCTCCTGTCAGCTAAGAACAGGAAACTGAGGCTACAATTCACACAGGCTCACCAAAACTGGACAATAGAAGATTGGAGAAACGTTGCCTGGTCTGATGGGAACCTGAGTATTGTTGCTGACCATGTCCATCCCTTTATGAGCACAGTGTCTCCATCTTCTGATGGCTACTTCCAGCAGGATAACGCACCATGTCATAAAGCGCCAATCATCTCAGACTGGTGTCTTAAACATGACAAGGAGTTCACTGCACTCAAGTGGCCTCCACAGTCACCAGAGCTCAATCCAATAGAGCACCTTTGAGATGTGGTGGAATGGGAGATACACATCATGGATGTGCAGCTGTCAAATCTGCAGTAACTACATGATCATCATGTCAATATGAAGCAAAATCTCTGCAAAATATTTCCAGTACCTTGTTGAATCTATGAAGGATTAAGGCAGTTCTGAGGACAAAAGCGGGTCCAAACAGGTGCTAGTAAGGCGTACCTAATAAAGTGGCCGATGAGTGTATATTACAGAAAAAAAAATTGCAATTTCGTGGAGCTCTAGTTACTTTTTTATTTTGCACGTGCAATTAAATAAAGCTGCGTAGTAATAAAGCAGCAAAGAATACTTGATAAGAGATATGTTTTCCTGTATGACATGATCACATGCCTCAGCACAAAAATCAATATGACAAATACAAGCAGAGCAATGCTCATATTTTACAAACCTATTCACCACAAGCAAAGTCGTTGTTGCTAAACAACATCTCATGTTAACATTTCGTATTAAATATGCAAAATAAAGGTATCGTCATATATTTAAACACATTATCTGCATGCGTACATACTCACATGAGATGCATATGATAGACTCTGAAATATCCATCAGGTCTATATTCATATCACACATGGTATGTTATTTAATAATACGCGAAATAAAACAATCCAAAAAATTCTGTATTTAATGACAGATGGAAGAAATAGCAACCGAAGCTAACTAGTTAGCCATACTAAAAACATAATAATAATGAAAACTGCAGGGGTTAAATGGTTGACCGTTGTTTATAACTGATTAGCCGTGTATAAATACACATTACATTAATACATTTAATAAATAATGACAAGATAAAACAATGTATTCTGTGGTTTCATATCAGTGGCTCAGAGTTGCTATTGCTAACAGTTCGAATTCGAGAGTAAATACACTGATATATGATTATAACACTTGCTTGAAATATGAAAGACTGTTCATCTTACCTCATATGATTATGTACAGGTGGATAAAGTGGCAAACAGAACATTTATTGGAGTTTGGCAGCGAATGTAAAACATTTCAGACAACCACCGTCACGATCGCGAACAGATGATCACTCCAAACTGACACGGACCAATCAGAGCTGTACTCGATATCGCCTTGGCCAATCATCAGGCGTTTGTTAGTTTACATCACGTGACATTTGGAAGCGTTTCCCTCAGGGTTAACTAAACCTTTTTTAATTATTACACACAATTAAAGTCATTTGATTTGGCTTTTTTATAATACTAATATAACAATGACATTAAATCATGCAGATTATTAATTTTTAATTCATGGCAAAATAAAACACCCGGACAAACAGCGCTCTCTGGTGTAAAACTCCAAAACCTTGTAAACAAAATAGGTTGAGATTAGTTATATATATATTCTTCTAACTTTATTCTTAATTAACGTTAGATGTATTCTAGAGTAATTAAAACATTGGCATGTCTGTCTTTAATAACATTTGCATTCATGTCTTGTTAATCTGTAAATAAAATGACTTTCTTTTTGTAATTTACATGATTCTTTACCTATAAATGAATATAATTTTGGTTTTGAATCATCGTCATCCTCAATAATAATAATAATAATAATAATAATAATAATAATAAGATTAATAATAATAATAATTTATGAATTTTCCTTCAGCTTAGTCTCTTTATTCATCAAGGATCACCACAGCAGAATGAACCGCCAACTAATCCGGCATATGTTTTACACACCAGATACACTTCCAGCTGCAACACAGTACTGGGAAACATCCATACACACTCATTCACATACTATAGCCAATTTAGTTCATCAATTCCCCTTTAGCGCATGTGATTGGACTGTGGGGGAAACCGGAGCACCCGGAGGAAATAGGAAATAAACAAATGAAAATAACATTTAGAAAGTAAATCTTTTATTTGGAAAAGAAATCCCCCTAGTTAACAGTTGTTATAACCAGCATGAGAGCAGTGATTTGTTGAAATTGGTGAAAGCAGTGTATTACAACGATGTTGTTGGGTATTTCTATAATTAGCATCCAAAAATAACTATTGTTTCATAGTAAGTGCTGTAGTGTAACCAACAAGAGAGCAGTGATGTCTAAACGGAATTTGTTTGAGTAGAGTGTTACAAAAACTTTATTAACTCTTTTTTTCCAGAAACAATGAAATTATTGATTAATATTTTCACTTTATGATTTTATTTAATTAAAAATAATAAAAAAACTAAAACAAAAAACTTTGAAATTTTCCAGGGCTGGGTAAAAAGTAATATATTACAATTTTAATCCTGTCTTACTCTTTAAATAACAATAAAGCACAAAAATAACAGCAGATAATTTCACATTGCTTTCCTTAAAATAACCAAGTAACAAATTTAGCTGTTGTTTTTTTAAGTTGTTTTTTTAAGCTGTTAGATCTTTCCCCAGCAGAGTGTATAACTAGCCGGAGAACAGATATGAGTTTTGAGTAACTACAGTGTATTCCAGTAGGTTTATTAACTATTCTCTCAGTCTCCAATAATTGTGAAGTGTTACTGAACAAATAACAATAAACAATGTGAAACTGCATTATGACATCTAAATGCATTATCCCAAATAATCAAAATAATTTGATAATATCTTCTAAAATTAGCATTTTTCTCCGCCTCTTGTGTGTAGGCTCAGAAATTTTCCTTTTATAGTGACTAATAAGTTATTTTCATTGGCTTCAAAGGGAAATACTTGAACATAGGAGGCTGAGAAAAATTTCAATTGGCATTTAGAGGTTTTTGCATCTAAACTCTTCATATATATATATATATATATATATATATATATATATATATATATATATATATATATATATATATATATATATATGACATCTTCACAAATCCACAAAAAGGTCCAAGCTCAACTATTCAGCAATCAGAAAAAACCAGGCGGGAAAGTCACACAAAGAAACAATGCAGGAGGTCACTGGGGGTTGGGCGGAAATTATTCAAATTTAGAATCTTGCGATTGGCAGGGAAGTTGTCTTGCTGTCCATTTCTGACCAATGATCTTCTCTTCAGTCATTGAGCCAACCAATAGAAAGACATTACAGGCATCTGGCTTTGGGAAGAGCTTTAATAAATACTATGTACAGCGTAAAAACTTGCATACGGTTTCACACTCTGAAATCTTCAACATGCCTGAACCAGCAAAGGCTGCGCCCAAGAAGGGCTCTAAGAAAGCGGTCACCAAGACCGCCGGTAAGGGAGGAAAGAAGCGCAAGAGGACCAGGAAGGAGAGCTATGCTATCTACGTGTACAAAGTGCTCAAGCAGGTCCACCCTGACACCGGGATCTCCTCCAAGGCGATGGGCATCATGAACTCGTTCGTCAACGACATCTTCGAGCGCATCGCCGGTGAGGCGTCTCGTCTCGCTCACTACAACAAGCGCTCCACCATCACTTCCAGAGAGATCCAGACCGCCGTGCGTCTGCTGCTGCCCGGTGAACTGGCCAAACACGCCGTGTCTGAGGGCACAAAGGCTGTCACCAAGTACACCAGCTCCAAGTAAAGCGCTGAATTTCCTTCAGCTACCCCAAAGGCTCTTTTAAGAGCCACCCATTTTATCTTTAAAAGAGGTTTCTGTGCTTCGTATTAGTTTATCAATGGTAACTACGGTTATAGTTATAAGATTAGCAGCTGAGCTTACTTAAATGAGGATTTTGTTTTGTGAACAGGATCTTAAGTTATAACAATTACGCCAGAATAAAAACCATACTAATTGTTAAAAACAACAACAAAAACCGACTTTTCATGATAAACTTCTAAAAAAATATTAACCGAAACATGAATTATGGACCTCATGGATGGGCAGTATTCACGATATTAGCATTTCAAATAGGAAACCGTAATTTGTATTTGACGGTGTTTATGAAAATGGGTTTTTATTTAGGATCAAACTACTTTAGTGTCTTGTATTTTTTGAAATACTGTAAAATACTTAGTAAAGTAGTCTACATGACAACTGCAGCCTCTAACTGATGGTTTCTTAGTTATTTATGTAGGCTTGAGATCAGAACAGAAACTGGTAAACTGATAACTCCATTTTAGAGATTTCATGTTTTATGTCCAATATGAATTAAAGAGTACAATGGCAAAACACGTGATCTATAGAAATTAAACCAAAGATTTTTGTAGTTTTCAGAAATCATATTTTACAGTATGTTGATTACATTTGCAAAAAAATCTACATTTATTTAAACTAAAATGACCTTTTGGTATATCACCCTTTTAAATTGCAGTTAAATTTAAAAATGCAGTTTCACTGGCCATGCATGCATGGATGGAAACACAATGAAGTGATATAGTGCTATTTTCCAACTCATTATCTGCATTACATGGTGTTTACAGTGATCATCTTCAGAGACGGGACTTTCTGTGTGAAATGTGTACAAAGTTGATACTAAAATGAAAGAGAAAGTCAGTTTAATGGAGAAGGGATTGGTCAAAGATGACTATTGATCGAAGGTTTGCGAACAAAGTATTTTGTAGTATTTTCCAAATACAGTATTTTATTTTGATATATTTGTGGCTGATGTATTTTGTAGTTTATTTTGATACACGTAAAACTGGTATTTGGCATTTTATTTTAAAATACTGTTCAATGTTTTCTTGCCCATCCCTGGTGGACATTAGAATGAAGTTAAATTCGACCTTTAAACCTTTATTCAGGTGTCCAACCATAAAGTTCCAATAAATGCTGAGAAATTTCCTTGTAATGATTTGCTCTTTACTGTTAAACTCCTGTCTGTTAACATGATTCAAACTTTGAACAAAGAAAACGAGGAGAGTGGCTTGGAATTTGGAGGGAAGTGCAGTGATTGGTTTAAAACTGTCACAGACTCTGGCCAATAGACGGCGAGCATACTTCTTTAAATATGAGCTGCTCTATTGCAGTTGAATCATTTTTACTCGTGTCGAGGAAACGATATCAACAAGATGAGCGGAAGAGGCAAAACCGGCGGCAAGGCTAGAGCAAAGGCTAAGTCTCGCTCATCCAGAGCTGGTCTTCAGTTTCCCGTTGGCCGTGTTCACAGGCTGCTCCGTAAAGGTAACTATGCTCAGCGTGTCGGTGCCGGTGCTCCCGTGTACTTGGCCGCTGTGCTCGAGTATCTGACCGCTGAGATCTTGGAGTTGGCCGGAAACGCCGCTCGGGACAACAAGAAGACCCGTATCATCCCCCGTCACCTGCAGCTGGCGGTGCGCAACGACGAGGAGCTGAACAAGCTTCTGGGTGGAGTGACCATCGCTCAGGGCGGTGTGCTGCCCAACATCCAGGCTGTTCTGCTCCCCAAGAAAACCGAGAAGGCCACCAAAGGCAAATAAACCGCTCCTGTCTGACTTGCTCTAAAACCCAAAGGCTCTTTTTAGAGCCACCCACTTTCTTTGGAAGAGAGCTATCTGAACCTTGTGTTAGATAAGTAATATTTAATGGGAAAATCGTGTTAACGCAATTTAAACCTTCTTTGACCATATTTCTCCAATGAAACTAGTGTATTTGGACTTAATGGTTCTTTTCACCATCCCAAAACATTTGGGATGGTCTTCTGCTTCATAACTGCTTCATGCTAGACCCACTAATTGATCAGGCTGTCCGTTTATGAAAACCTCTACTTAATACTTTTGACGGTAGAATTTCGTCAGAATTAGCGACCCGTCTCACATATACACAACTACAGATGAAAACAAACAATCAGGCTTTATGGCTGTCAATTAAAATCTGGAGAAGGTGATTTTGTTTATTTGTTAGAAAACAAACCTGACCATGCTCGGTATATAACAGGGCAGGGGTTCTCAACCAATTTCAAGGATCAATTTTTGAAGGCCCACCTGTCTGACATTTTCTCTGAAAAGTTTGTATGAAATGCTCATTTAAACCAGTTTATTAACAGAGAACCACAGGTCAACAGGGAGATTCCAAAAGATCAGCTTCTGTTTTAAACTGGACCGACTGAATATATACTATTTAAAAATATACAGACAAATGTAAAATATAATGACACGCGTCGATCTGATGGGGTTGAGTTTGCATCTGGACATTATTGGGAGATCACTGACAAAAACAGTGAACAGCTCTGCCAGAACGCGTCTGAAGCTCATATGCAAGTTTATTTGACAGTCTATGGCAGAAACACCATTGAGTCTCGTTAGATCCTCCTGTATGGGCGCGGTTCCATTATAAAATACTCACAGGACATTCATTTCGACAAGTATGCGAATATATTAAATAGTTCACACAAAAATACACAAAGAGAGACCTTCACTTTCATTTTACGCATAGTTTCTGAATGAACAGAGTACACGTGGTTGCAGACGCGTTCATGAGGCTGTTTCTGCGCCGAGTTTGAAGTAACCAGAAAACAGGAAAAAAATCATCACTTCGATCATTTTAATTTAGCATATTAATAATGAAATCCAAAAATTACTGTATAATATTGAGAGTTCATTTTAAACTATCTCGCGGGCCGCCAGTAGGGCTGCGGCTCACCGGTGTGGCGGCCACCACAGTTCACGCTGCTACAGAACAGCCAATCAGATTACTCTAATGACGCCCCGCCCAGTGAACGTAACGCAGCAGCACAGTTTAAATAGCCACGCTTTTCTGTGTTACAGCAGCTTATTTGAGAAAATGGCAAGAACCAAGCAGACCGCCCGTAAGTCCACCGGAGGCAAAGCCCCGAGGAAGCAGCTCGCCACTAAAGCTGCCCGTAAGAGCGCTCCCGCCACCGGCGGGGTTAAGAAGCCTCATCGCTACAGGCCCGGTACCGTGGCTCTGCGAGAGATCCGCCGCTACCAGAAGTCCACTGAGCTGCTGATCCGCAAACTGCCCTTCCAGCGTCTGGTCCGAGAAATCGCTCAAGACTTCAAGACGGATCTGCGCTTCCAGAGCTCCGCTGTCATGGCTCTTCAGGAGTCCAGCGAGGCTTATCTGGTCGGTCTGTTCGAGGACACCAACCTGTGCGCCATCCACGCCAAGAGGGTCACCATCATGCCCAAGGACATCCAGCTGGCCCGCCGCATCCGCGGAGAACGCGCTTAATTTCACTGTTGGCCTGATTTTAAACCCAAAGGCTCTTTTCAGAGCCACCTCAGTGCATCCGAGAAGTGTAATTTCTAATCATTTCAGGCTTTAGACGTATGGCCAGGTTTATTATAATCTTAGATTTTTTAGCTATCAGGTTGTAATGATTTTACTATACAGGACTGTGATTAAAGTACAGGTTTACAGGTAGTGTTGCCAGATTACAAAAACCTTCACTTGTATTAAAGGCTAAATTTATTAATAACTTTTAACCACTGTTTTAGCAAAACATGTCATAAAATTAGTCATTTGTCAAAAAAAAAAAGATATTTTTCTGTGATTTGTTGCTGTTGTACCCACTGAAAACCTTAAATCATGTACACATAAAAAGCAATCTGCATGTTTAACCTAGCAACAAAATGAAATATTTGTGATCGATTTGATGTCTTTTAAGAATCAATTATCAATCTTTTTCCAATAACCACAAACCTTTATACTTTGTATTGTCCATTGATTGTATTCTATAAAACCAATAGTTATTGACATTTGCTAACATTGTTCAAATGGCCACGATCCAATAATCAGGAAAGGCACAAAGTTAGAGAGAATAAAACATTTGTACACTGATTACAATTAGGCAGGTCTGTGCATAAAGGCGTCGTGAAAGGAAAAAGTGAAAACAGAAGTAGGTGAGGGGCTTTTGGGAGCAGCATTCTCAGTCTCACTGTAATTCAATGACTGATTTGCATTACTTATTATTATGGCCTCTCCTTACTTAATCATCTTATATCAAAACCATTCAGAAAATACACTGAATTTCCTCCCAAAAATATACTTACTACAGTGTACTAATACAACTATGATTAATATTTGTGTAAAAAAAACTACATCCATTATTTTTCCTATAGCTTAGTTTCTATTTCAGAGGTCACCACAGCGGAATGAACCGCCAACTTATCCAACATATGTTTTACTCAGCGGATGCCCTCCTAGCAACAACCCAGTACTGGGAAATACCCATACACACTCATTTTACGCTTTAAATTTTAGCTTACATTTATCAAAATGTAATTTTTCAAAATTATATGTAAAATTGCGAAGTTTCACAGTTGTTATGGTTAGGTTGTTTTTAGCTTATTAACTGGCAATCACCGAAGTCAGATGCAGTCACCATTCTGTACCTGTTAAATAGATTAAAAGCAGGATAAAGAAATAAATACAAATAAGGATAAATAAGGCATATATATATATATATATATATATATATATGAATAAAACATACATAAACGAAAACAAAAAGCTTTGTATATCTAGGGTTGGATAAGAAGTAATATATTGCTATTTTAATCCTATTTTACTCTTTAAAAAAACAATAAAGCATAAAAATAACAGCACATAATTTCACAATCCTTTCCTTTAAAAAATGCTATTTTTTGTTTGGTTCTTTTAAGTACTTTAAATTGTATTATATTACATTTTCCCCAGCAGTGTGTATAACTAGCAGGAGAGCAAATATGAGTTGAGACACTACAATAAGTGTATTAACTGTTCTATCAGTCTCCAATAATTGTGAAGTGTTACTGAATAAATAATAATCCGAAACTGCATTATGAGATCTAAATGCATTCTATATCTATTCTATAATCCAACAATTTATGCGTGTGTGTGTATTGGGTTTTTAGATTTACAATTTAAAGCAGTTCATTACCCCTCCCCTAACACAACACGGCATTGAAATTAGTTGAATTTGTACATGTTTTTTGGATATGTGTAGATATATGTGAAACATTTACACACATCCACAAAATAATGTCCAAATTCAACTTTTAACAAACGGTTAAAGCTAGGCGGGAAAGTCAGACAAAGAAAGAGTGCAGGAGGTCACTGGGGGTTGGGCGGAAATTATTTAAATTTAGAAGCCTGCGATTGGCGAAGAAGTTGTCTAGCTGTTCATTTCTGACCAATGATTTCCTCTTCAGTCATTGATTGAACCAATAGAAAGACAATGCAGTCATCTGGCTTTGGGAAGATCTTTAATAAATACCCAGTACATCGGATATAGTGCATTCGGTTTCACACTCTGAAATCATTACCATGCCTGAACCAGCAAAGGCTGCTCCCAAGAAGGGTTCCAAAAAAGCGGTCACCAAGACTGCCGGAAAAGGAGGAAAGAAGCGCAAGAGGACCAGGAAGGAGAGCTATGCTATCTACGTGTACAAAGTGCTGAAGCAGGTCCACCCTGACACCGGGATCTCTTCCAAGGCGATGGGCATCATGAACTCGTTCGTCAACGACATCTTCGAGCGCATCGCCGGTGAGGCGTCTCGTCTCGCTCACTACAACAAGCGCTCCACCATCACTTCCAGAGAGATCCAGACCGCTGTGCGTCTGCTGCTGCCCGGTGAGCTGGCTAAACACGCCGTGTCTGAGGGCACAAAGGCTGTCACCAAGTACACCAGCTCCAAGTAAAGCGCTGAATTCTCTTCAGCAACCCCAAAGGCTCTTTTAAGAGCCACCAAAGCTTTCATTTAAAGAGTGTTCTGATATTATCGTTTCTGTTCAGATTCCAATTTAAAGCGCTGTTGTTTGAGTATTTAGTTGAGCTTTTCAGCTGCTAAAACACCAAAAACGTGCTATAAGTAGTTGAAGTTTAGAAACGAAGACGTTTTCCATTTTAGAGCCATACATGTGTTTTGCCATACAGTGATACAAACCCACCTACAAATGAGCGAAATAATCCTAAAACTATGCGCGTTATATTGAAAGCGAAAAGAATAGTTAAACAGCTGTATATCTAAACCCTTAATCTGCAGATAAAGTGGTTACAACTTATTTGAAAATAAAAGTTTATTTGTCTAAGTCTACACTTTCGTTTTATGAAAAAGAAAAGAGAAAATAAATATCGTAAATTAATGGAATGCGATGCAACGATTTACATCTTTCCCATTGGCTACTTCTGCATGTGGACTGTATATCTAATGAGGGGCAGGGGCTGTGTTTCCTGTGTTTTTAATAACATTATTGTCCCTCATCAGGTGTGAAATGTTGAAATTATCAAAATGTTTGAATGAATATACGTTAGAGATTTGAAAGCAACGTGTCATCTATTAAATTAACTTGATAGTAATATATATGAGTTTGTATTCACTGTATGTGTGCCATACGCACTGCAACGTAATTCTAACAGCAACAGTGATCATCGTATAATATATGTATCAACATTACAACTAACAAAAGGAATATTGTTATAAAGTAATTGCAAAGTCATAAAGTAATATTTTGTCTCATTGTTGGTTACAGTGTGTGTGTGTGTGTGTGTGTGTGTATATATATATATATAAGAAAAATATGTGTTTGTCGGTTATATGGCTATGTGTGTGTGTTATATGATGATTACATTGTGAATAGTTTATGAAGAATTATATAATGATTTTATAGTAATGTGTAACAGTAATGTGCATGAAATATGTATGTACAAAATTTGTGATAAGTAGTATATGTAATATATAATATCTGTGAAGATGTTTACATATGTTATGTTTTACAATGTTGTGAAAGTATACTGTTAAGTGCATTCATTAAAAAGACAATACACAGACTCTGACGTGCAGCAGCAGCAGCTCCGCGTTTCCTGGCGGTGAGGGCGCTACACAGACAAAATAAAACACATGAATTGATTTGTTTTTTTTTTATATTTAGTTTATGCACTTGTATGTATTTTCATCAATCATGTGATTTTCTTTCTTTTATACTTTTCTTTATCTTCTTCTTTACTTTTCTTTACTTTTATTTCATAAGAGTAGGAGACTAAAGAGATTACAAATTGGCCTAAAACCATATCTATTTTTTGCAGTTATAATTCGTTAAGAATTTGATTCGATGGTTGTAGGCTCATATTCATTTCTATTTTGTTAAATTCCAAAGGAAAACCCGAGCCCTCATACTTTTTTTTTCTGCAAAAATCTTCTGCTAAACTTGATTGGGTCAACGTTAAACGATAGACTACAGAAAAGTTTAAACTGAGAAAGCATCGATGGTTGCAGAATGTTTATTCTCAATTTCAAACGAAAACCCTAGCCCCTCATACATTTTATGCTGCGAAAATCTTCTGCTAAACTAGATTGGGTGAGTGTTTAAACTATCCACTGTAAAAAGGTTTAAGCACATATTAGCAGAGACACCCGGATGATCAGTATGTTGAGTCTACACGGTCCTCATGTGGTGGTTAAGTTCACAGCCGCTCAGCAGCGCCGCCACTTCATAGATCTCACACTGTCGTCGAGGTTTGACTATATTCGCTCAGAGAAACATGGCTGAAACCGCTCCTGCTGCCCCACCGGCAAAAGCTCCTAAGAAGAAAGCGGCATCCAAACCCAAGAAAGCGGGCCCAAATGTCCGAGACCTCATAGTCAAGACTGTGACCGCTTCCAAGGAGAGACAAGGCGTGTCCCTCGCAGCTCTGAAGAAAGCTCTCTCTGCCGGCGGCTACGATGTGGAGAAGAACAATTCCCGCGTCAAAACCGCCGTCAAGGCCCTGGTGCTCAACGGCACTCTGGTCCAGACTAAAGGAACAGGCGCCTCCGGTTCATTCAAGCTGAACAAGAAGCAAGCCGAGCCCAAGAAGAAGCCAGCGGCCAAGAAAACTGCAGTGAAAGCCAAGAAACCCGCCGCTAAGAAGTCGCCCAAGAAGGTGAAGAAACCGACCGCCGTGAAGAAGGCGACAAAGAGCCCCAAGAAGGCCAAGAAGCCCGCAGCTGCTAAGAAAGCAACAAAAAGCCCAAAGAAGGCGAAGAAACCAGCGGCTGCCAAGAAAGCAACCAAGAGCCCCAAAAAGGCGAAAGTTGCAAAGCCCAAAACGGTGAAGCCGAAGGCGGCCAAGCCTAAGAAGGCCGCTGCCAAGAAGAAGTAAATCTTATTCTGTTCCCCAATTCAACAAAAAGGCTCTTTTAAGAGCCACCCACTAACTACAAAAGAACAACACTTCCACAACACGCCAGTATTTTTAAGAGCGGTCGTGCTTTTCCCCCAACATTTGACCAGCATATATTTATGATATATTTATATATATATAAGTGTATTAAGTCAAATTGGTTGTCTACCTTACTTAATAATTATTATGACAAAACTTTAGTTAAACTGAGTGTTGGATATATATATATATATATATATATATATATATATATATTTAAAGCTTTATACTTCTGGAAATGCTGAAAATATAGTTATTAAACTTAATTGAATAAAATTAATACAATTAGTTAAAACAATGAAAAGAGAAATGGCAAATAATTAAGATTGGTGTTTATGCTGCTAAAACGAAGACTATTAATGCATTGTAATTCAAACCTACAGGCAGTTTGATTAAGTGCAAGGAAATGCATTTTGGACGTTTACTTCAGAGAAATAAAAACACTAGGAAAAGTCAAAATACCCAAAAAAAGTGTTGACTGCATGTTTGATCTGTGCTTCAACTCGTCATCTGAATAGATCAATTATACTTGTAACAAGCTCACACGAAGATAACTGCAGAGGAGGGGAGGGGTTTGGGACTTGGAGGGAAGGGCAGTGATTGGTTTGAACACTTCACAGACTCTGACCAATAGACTGCGAGCACGCTCTCTTAAATACTGACAGCCTAGAACAGTTGAGCATATTTCTCTCTTGAAAAGAAAGATTGAAGAAAATATTCAACATGAGCGGAAGAGGTAAAACCGGCGGCAAGGCTAGAGCAAAGGCGAAGACTCGCTCATCCAGGGCTGGTCTTCAGTTTCCTGTTGGCCGTGTTCACAGGCTGCTCCGCAAGGGTAACTATGCTCAGCGTGTCGGTGCCGGTGCTCCAGTGTACTTGGCCGCTGTGCTCGAGTATCTGACCGCTGAGATCTTGGAGTTGGCTGGAAACGCCGCTCGGGACAACAAGAAGACCCGTATCATCCCCCGTCACCTGCAGCTGGCGGTGCGCAACGACGAGGAGTTGAACAAGCTTCTGGGTGGAGTGACCATCGCTCAGGGCGGTGTGCTGCCCAACATTCAGGCTGTTCTGCTCCCCAAGAAGACCGAGAAAGCCGCCAAAGGCAAATAAACAGTTACAGCTCATTAACTAGGCTATTAAACCCAACGGCTCTTTTCAGAGCCACCAACTTTTCTCATTGAAAGAGTAGTTGCAGTAATGACGCATTTATAACATGTAAAGATAAATACGCCAATTGTCCAGAAAGTCATAAGCGTTTTTTTTTTAAATCTACCGTTTTCCTCAACCCTTTTACATTTGAATCGGTTGTCTTAAATTAGTTGCTGTATATTACACCACTAATTTTCTTTTTAGAAGAATTTTTTTTTTTGCACTGAAACTGATAATCATTAGTGAAAATAACATGTTACTTCTCCCCAGGGAAAACCATCAGCAACCAAGAATGCATGATTATGTCTTGTCATGGATTTGCATTAACAAATTGTTATAATGAAAGCAAATGAGGCCATAACAGCCAGTTTGATTTGAAAATTTCCAAAGCATATTAAAATATGTTGAAATCTGTTGTCACAAAATCTGTTGACCAAATCAAGACTCCATTTCACACCAGCGTGGATGAAAACCTCCCCAACAGCACACAAGGGTTAAAACAGTGATGTTTATACTACATTTCAGATTACATTATAATTAAAATACCCTGATGGTTCTGATTTTAACCTCTACAGAGCAGTTTATATTAACATTCAGCACTGGGAAGAGACAAACATTTCCTGTTTACTTGAAGGTCTGCAAATAAACACCATATTGGCTTACAGATGTCTTACACAACTTATGATTTAAGCCCCTAAATATTACATTTCAGTAAAAATGTGTACTTTGATGTACTCTGGTTTCTGATAGATCAGCCTTTTACACGAAGGTTGAGTTCATTGTGAAATAGGAGAGGGAAAGACGCGGGCTGCCGCCATTTCTGATTCAAAATCCAGAAACGTACAGCCATTGGTGAGATCTTGTTGAGAAGTGCTCTCTCTGTAGCCAATCAAACGACTTTGCTAACGCTCCGCCCACAGAGAATAAAGCAGAACAGTGTATATATAGCAGCTACAGAATCAGCAACATTTACTATATTCGCAAAGAAAGCGATAGGAGTTAGAGATAATGGCAAGAACCAAGCAGACCGCCCGTAAATCCACTGGAGGCAAAGCCCCAAGGAAGCAGCTCGCCACTAAAGCTGCCCGCAAGAGCGCTCCCGCTACCGGCGGCGTCAAGAAACCTCACCGTTACAGGCCCGGAACCGTGGCTCTCCGAGAGATCCGCCGCTACCAGAAGTCCACTGAGCTGCTGATCCGCAAACTGCCCTTCCAGCGTCTGGTCCGAGAAATCGCTCAAGACTTCAAGACGGATCTGCGCTTCCAGAGCTCCGCTGTCATGGCTCTTCAGGAGTCTAGCGAGGCTTATCTGGTCGGTCTGTTCGAGGACACCAACCTGTGCGCCATCCACGCCAAGAGGGTCACCATCATGCCCAAGGACATCCAGCTGGCCCGCCGTATCCGCGGAGAACGCGCTTAATTTCACTGTTAACCTAATTTAAACCCAAAGGCTCTTTTCAGAGCCACCTCAGTGCATCAGAAAAGAGTAATTTCTAACAATTTCATGCTTTAGATGTATGAATGACCAGGTTTATTATATTTTTAGGTTATTTTGCTATCAGGTTGTAATTTACTATACAGGACCGTGATAAAGTACAGATTTACAGATAGTGTTGCCAGATTACAAAAGACTTCACTTATATTAAAGGCAAAATTTATTAACTTTTCACCACTGCTTAGCAGTAGTAAATATTGTGTGAAAAGTGGAATAAAAAAACTAGTTAAGAGTAGGGGGCTTTTTAAATGTTTGAATATAATTGACATACATTAGTTGAAATAAACCTTGCCAAAATTGTAGTTCGATTATTATACTGACTATATTAGAGGAACCTTAAAAGAAGTTAAAGCAAATTACATTTTTCTTTATCTTAAATGCGTTAAATAGGTAACAAAAACTTAAAACAGAACACGGAATATCCAGAGCAAGATCCCACTAATGATCATCTCTAGAGCGATCACTGACGATTTAAAATGACCTGTAAGTACAGTTAAACTCAGAAGATGCTTGATGGAAGTTCAGCTATCAGCAAGAAACCCCCATAACCTACCATTTTTACAGGATTGGATACATTTAAAGAGAGAAATGGTGAGAGTAAAATTATTTTCTATTAGTAGTAACCAACAGAGTAACCCCATGTACTGAATTCAACCTTCAGTAATCTGCAAATGCTATGGTACAGTATGTTTCTCACAGTTGGATCTATTTATATAATTTATACACAGAGTTTGTAGGCCACTCCACGTACAATCTTCACAGCAATTGCACACTAACATGCGACACTAACTGCATCATACGTGAAGGTGTTTTTACCTGACTAGTTAAAATATAGATCAACCTAGAAAATCTACACGTCTGCATACAACTGAACTAAATCTGGACAAAATCTCCAGTGTTTATCTGAATGAAAATGTCAGAGATCAGGCTATTTCTGTGGTCAGGAGAGGTGAAATTCAGCTTTTCTTGTCAATGAAGAACACACACACACACACACACACACACACACAACAATATACATTGAACTCAAGGTTGAATTTTGTTCTCGCTGACATCTTATCAAAATGGTACAATAAATAATCTGCTGCCAGCTAACTTAATACAGAGAAAGTCTTTCTTATGAATAACTTCAAATAATTATTCTTTAACACAGAAGCCTGCACATAAAGACAGCTGTTCAAGTCACATCAAATGTCTGTGAATCAATAAATCTCCAATAAAGAGCTGTTTATATGCTTATTAAATTATATCTGATTTTACTGTGCCTCTATGTTTTTATTTCACATATCAACATCATATGTAAATACATATATAAGCTCTGTGTAGGAGCCATATTTAATAGTTTATTGTTCTAGGTAATTTTTATATATAAATATATATATATATATATATATATATATATATATATATATATATATACTGTTTTTATATACTGTTCTTGCTATTTGCATGTCATACTTTGAGTTACTTTCTACTGCGCATGTGTAGTATGCTTCATATAGTTCCCACTGTTTGTGTGACACACGAGAGTTTTTAGTGCGATGTGCAGAAGTTGGAGAGCACAAGCTTTTGACCGTAGAAGTGAAATATTGGAGTCATTGTTCATTAGGCTGGAACAAACAAGTTGTATGTGAGTGGATTTTGGCACGTGTGGATATCTGATGTGAAAATAAAACGAAGATACATTGAATTAGATGGACTCTCGTGTCGTGATCAAGTGTCAGAGCAAGACTTGTGAAATAAGCATAATGGTCACATGTACCCTACACTCTGTATATGATTTATGCCAGATTCAGTAAAATATTCACCAAACAAATGATCTGTTCAACTCCTTCAGAGTAAAAAAGGGAGGACTAATCTATTTACATGTTGAGATAAACAGGATGATTAAAAATCAAACAAGGAAAATATATTTTATACAAATCAGTAAAATTCCTAACACCTTTGAAACTAATTATTTATGAGTTTTTCTCTTTTCAGGATGGGAGACATGACAAATAATTCTGAAAGCCAATCAGCAGGAAAGATTTGCATAAAGAGTTTATTATAAAAGGGTTCATATTTCAAAGGGGTGCACTATTTTATAAGGGGTTACCACTGTGTAACAAATCACCATTTATAATAAAATTAAAATGTATTTGTCAAATAAACAGTCACTGCTTATAGATCTGCCGGTGTCCTTAAACTAAAATACTTATAATCTAAATTATGGAATATAATAAGAGAAATTTGTAGATATATAAATTATAACTATAGAAAATAAGAACAAATATTTAAATTATTACTCTGGGCATGTGTTTAATGCGATAGGTGCCCTGCCGGACACATTTTTGGCTACACTTGCCTTCTGAAAAAAATAATAATAACAATAATTCATAGAATTTCTTACTGTAATAATTAGACTGCAATGCAGTGTTTCCATGTTTGAAATATGTAAATAAAAGTTTGAAAACATTTGCATTTTATTCACGTGCATTAAAGCCCTGATATTTATTTGAACACCATTGTGTTTTCTTCTGTTGTAGAGTTAAGGACAATATGCCAAAGTTGCAGAATTTCAGACAAGATAACAAAGAATTGTAAAAAAACAACAACTATATATATAACATCATGCATACTGCACTGTACTGTAGTATGATTCAAAAAGACCATAGCCCTTTCTATAAACTGATCTTCCACTCACTTAAAGTGCAATCCAATAATCCCTGGTGTAAATACTGAAGCGTGATTTCTAATTGTGTTTTTATTGCTGTATTGGAAATGGTCAATATAAACTGCTGCTGTACAGATTCTGTCATTTGTCAAGTGAAGGTTGAGTTTAGGGGCGGGGTCGGAAAAGGGTAGCAACGTGACGTGTATTGAAACCGCGTAGCTCCGCCTTTTAGTGCTTCAACTAGGTCCTGTAAGTGATTGTAAAGTGTCATTCGCAGACCTTAGAATTTACTTGTTGAGTCAATCTCGAAATCAAACATGTCTGGAAGAGGTAAAGGCGGTAAAGGACTCGGAAAAGGAGGCGCTAAGCGTCACCGTAAGGTTCTGCGTGATAACATCCAGGGAATCACCAAACCCGCTATCCGTCGTCTCGCTCGCCGTGGCGGTGTAAAGCGTATCTCCGGTCTGATCTACGAGGAGACTCGCGGAGTGTTGAAGGTGTTTCTGGAGAACGTCATCCGTGATGCTGTTACTTACACCGAGCACGCCAAGAGAAAGACCGTGACCGCCATGGATGTTGTGTACGCGCTGAAGAGACAGGGACGCACTCTGTACGGCTTCGGCGGTTAAACGTCTGCGCTCCTCTCTGAAAACCCAACGGCTCTTCTAAGAGCCACCCACACTTTCATAAAGAGCACATTTCGAACGTTTCCGGAGTTTTGCTGATATAAAACTAAATTAAGGGTTCATTATCTTTAAAGGTTCTCGAAAGGCTTGATTTGTTCCAAATTTGACCTTGTTTTACTATAGTACGGCGGGCATTGCACTGCACTTCAGAGCAGACTAAACGGGTTCTGAGTGACTTCTAGTATTTTTCTATAATTTCAAATACAGATTAAGTAATTATTAAGATGTACTAAAGGGTGGTGTTGAGTTGGTGGTGCTGCAGTTTAAATTTGTGAAAGATGGAAATATGAGACTGTCATAGCTTTGTTGCTCTTCATAGTCGAGTCACTCAAGTAATGACAGTTCAGCGTTTTATGGCTACCCTGGCAACCCCAAACAACAATCCGTCCCACTCATATTCTCCACTCAAACTAATTCAAATAAATGCATCACTAAATGTACAATAAGATTTATTGTATACAATAATTATTATATATAATAAAAAATTATATATACACATACACATGTGACAAATCATTTAGAGCGTCACAAGTGCTTTAAACGATTTAAATAATATATAAATGAACAAGTACAAGATCATCAGATTATGAAATATTACAGCCAGATGACACTCCAAAATACAGTAAATGTTAGGATTCAATTAAAATGGACTCAGTAAATAACTCATAATCATATATTCAATAATGAAAACCCCCAATGCTAACGAATTAAATATACTTTTAAGGCTATAAATGAAATATCCCTAATGTAAATGAATTGCGTCAGTTTTATTCTGTTCTTTGCTTTTCTGCTCTGTATGTTAGTGCATTTCTAACATTCCTTTGAGATAGTTCTTCATCTCTGGTCATTCTACATTTGTAATAATTCCATTACCATTTTAAGACGATAATAAAAACGATAATTCATCTCGAGCTGTTCGCAAAAAAAAAGCTTTTTGTATTACAACGGGGAAGTCATGCAGTGAAGGAGAAGGCTGGGAGTTAAAGATTCAAATTTACAAGCCTGCGATTGGCGGGATGTTTATCTAGCCGCCCAATTCTGACCAATGAGATCTTCATTTGTTGAGCGAACTCACCCAATTGAAAGATAATAGAGTCATCCGCTTGGGACGAGCTTTCAATAAATACGCAGTACAGCAGACAAACTTTATTCGGTTTCACACTCTGAAATCTTCAACATGCCTGAACCAGCAAAGACTGCTCCCAAGAAGGGCTCCAAGAAAGCGGTCACCAAGACCGCCGGTAAAAGCGGTAAGAAACGCAGAAGGACCAGGAAGGAGAGCTATGCTATCTACGTGTACAAAGTGCTGAAGCAGGTCCATCCTGATACCGGGATCTCCTCCAAGGCGATGGGCATCATGAATTCGTTCGTCAACGACATCTTCGAGCGCATCGCCGGTGAGGCGTCTCGTCTCGCTCACTACAACAAGCGCTCCACCATCACTTCCAGAGAGATCCAGACCGCCGTGCGTCTGCTGCTGCCCGGAGAGCTGGCCAAACACGCCGTGTCTGAGGGCACAAAGGCTGTCACCAAGTACACCAGCTCCAAGTAAAGCGCTGAAGTTTCTTTAGCTACCCCAAAGGCTCTTTTAAGAGCCACCCATTCGATCTACTAAAGAGTTTTCTTTGCATTGATATGTAGTTTATAACGTTAATCTGTAAGGTGGCTAGTGGAAGTTGTATATAATTAAAACAGGATTCTGTTTTGTGACCATCTTGTGCAACATTAGCGTTAGCAGGATGTAAACATAAGTGCAAACTAAAAATATGCAAGTATACAAAAAATTGATTTCTATACAACACATTTCACTAACTAATTGTGTGCTAAAGTTTGTGCACAAATGGTGTTCTACTGTTTACATGTTTAAGGCATATGATAGAAATTTGAGATGGTATGATCAATTTTAATATTAGGCATAGGTAGTTAATTTAATTCGACAAAATATGATCTGGAACTTATACTGTAGCCATTCTAATAGTTAGTTTTGACCTTTAACCTATTCAGGTGTCCAACCATGACTAAATGTTCCAATAAATGTTTTATTTATTGCATTTAAAATGCAAGTTTATATCAAACTAATGATTTGCTCTGTACTATAAAACTCGTGATTTATTCGAAATTACGATTTTTCAGCTGGTTTTGTTGAGGTGCGTATTTTCTATAGATGTCTATTCTATTATATTTCACTACTCTTAATAAAGCAAATTTAGTTTTTTTGCTAAATTTGAACCAGCTAATTGTGAATTCCTGATATCCTAAACACATTTTCAGAATGTTTTGACAAAGATTCTGTCAATATGATTCAAACTTCACACAAAGAGAACAATGAGATGACATGGAATTTGGAGGGAAGTGCAGTGATTGGTTTAAAACGGTCACAGGCTCTGGCCAATAGACGGCGAGCACTCTCCTTTAAAAAAGAGCTGCTCCGCTAACACGCATCTATCTCCTTTTGAGACGAGGACGTGATATCAACGATAAGATGAGCGGAAGAGGTAAAACCGGCGGCAAGGCCAGAGCAAAGGCTAAGTCTCGTTCTTCCAGGGCTGGTCTTCAGTTTCCTGTTGGCCGTGTTCACAGACTGCTCCGTAAGGGTAACTATGCTCAGCGTGTCGGTGCCGGTGCTCCGGTGTACTTGGCCGCTGTGCTCGAGTATCTGACCGCTGAGATCTTGGAGTTGGCTGGAAACGCCGCTCGGGACAACAAGAAGACCCGTATCATCCCCCGTCACCTGCAGCTGGCGGTGCGCAACGACGAGGAGCTGAACAAGCTTCTGGGTGGAGTGACCATCGCTCAGGGCGGTGTGCTGCCCAACATCCAGGCTGTTCTGCTCCCCAAGAAGACCGAGAAGGCCACCAAAGGCAAATAAACTGCTGCAGTTTGATTTACTTTAAAACCCAAAGGCTCTTTTCAGAGCCACCCACTTTATCTTTGAGAGAGCGATCTGATTTTGCTTATTATAGCAACATATCAAACTATGTAGCAATTATCTGTCATATATCAAACATAGCAACTATCAAACATATTTGCTGCATGTTCCCGGTGTTTATGAAAAGGTCTTGATGGTTGCATTTGATTAATCAGCCCCCCTGCATCCCCAAATTGAACTGATGCTGAATATGAAACCTCTGTAGCGCCAAATAAGCTTCCCTCACTAGTTTACCCCAATACAATGTCATAGTTAAAAGGGGACCGATATTATATTTATTGTAGCGGTGAAAACCTTTTCATTTGCCAAACTGTTTTATGCTAGAAACACTAACAGATTTGTAATCTAGTTTGTAGTTGTAGAGTAGAAAAAAAACAATCAGGCTGCTGGTTTTTAAGTTTTACATCAAGAAAACTTCATCATTTTACAGTAATGTTCTTATGTTTAACGTTTCACCAAGAAGTAGCGACCGGCCTCACAAATACAGCTTATCTTACTGATGAAATAAACTATAATCAGGCTGTATGGCTGTCAATCAAAATCTGGAGCTTCTGATTTTTATTTTATTTTTTTGGGTTAGAAAACAAACCTGGCCATGCTCAGGATATAATGCGGGTCTGTTTTGGTAGCGGCCACCTCAGATCACGCTGCTACAGAACAGCCAATCAAATTACTCTAATGACGCCCCGCCCAGTGAACGTAACAGCAGCACAGTTTAAATAGCCACGCTTTTCTGTGTTACAGCAGCTTATTTGTGAAAATGGCAAGAACCAAGCAGACCGCCCGTAAATCTACCGGAGGCAAAGCCCCGAGGAAGCAGCTCGCCACTAAAGCTGCTCGTAAGAGCGCTCCCGCCACCGGTGGTGTCAAGAAGCCTCATCGCTACAGACCAGGTACTGTGGCTCTGCGAGAGATCCGCAGATACCAGAAGTCCACTGAGCTGCTGATCCGCAAACTGCCCTTCCAGCGTCTGGTCCGAGAAATCGCTCAAGACTTCAAGACGGATCTGCGCTTCCAGAGCTCCGCTGTCATGGCTCTTCAGGAGTCCAGCGAGGCTTATCTGGTCGGTCTGTTCGAGGACACCAACCTGTGCGCCATCCACGCCAAGAGGGTCACCATCATGCCCAAGGACATCCAGCTGGCCCGCCGTATCCGCGGAGAACGCGCTTAATTTCACTGTTATCTTAATTTAAACCCAAAGGCTCTTTTCAGAGCCACCTCAGTGTATCAGAGAAGTGTAATTTCTATTAGTTTAAGGTTTTAGTCTTTTCACAAGGTTTATTTTTCTTTTTTTTTTTTTCTAACAAAAGAGTTTCGTCAGACTTGACGCTGCAGTACCCACTGAGGGTGTGCAAATAATGCAATGTCAACCTTCCAAATAGTTTAGATAATAAAAAATACTTAATAAATGGCTTTAAGAAGCATTTTCTACACCCCTGTCAACGTAAATTTTGTTTTTAAGTGTTTTGTTTTTGTGGCAGGATATTTGGGTTTAAAATAATTTCATATGTTATAAATGCTACTGGGAATTTATTGTACTTTAAATAGGATAATAGAGACACCTACAGGTGATGGAGAGGTATTTTTGGTTAAAACTTTGAAGCTTTTAATCAGAAGAATTTTCAGGAGCCGCTATAACACCTTTATATGTTTCGCATTGTTCGGTCCTTTTTATTTGTATTATATAAAACCAATAGTTATTGCAACAAACAAACACATGCTTTAAACACCACTATTCATAATATTTGTAAACAGTAAAACTTCTTATACAAAAGTTATCGATGCTCCAAAGAGTACAGTGTACTAGAATACAACTATAATTAATGTTTGTGTAAAAAAACTATATTAACACCCCTCAATAAGACATAAGTCTCAATTAATCTATGAGTAGCAGTAAAGTATTTCTTATTGCACATTTACACCGCAATTAATGGCAATCTGTAGACAAATCAAGCCCTCGTCTGAATGGCTATTAATTGTCTTAATGGATGCTCTACTTTTCCACCTTTGTTGATCTGAGCTCAAAAGGTTTTTCTTTTGCCTTTCTAGCAACACGGGGCCTTCATTTGCACCTCAAACAGGGGAAGCTTACAGGTATCGTCCAGTGTTCAGTGCTGTGGAAAAACTGAGGGAGTAAGTGCTCAATGACATTCATTTATAAATAGTTTTAGCATAATATATTGCTGTTAGAAACTAGTTGTGCATGTTGTGTTGAGTTGTCAGCATGCTGATGCTGTTCTAATTGTTTTACAGATGTGAGAATGAAGGCGAACTGCAAAGAGAGCCAAGACTGTGTCCTGGAGCGACAAGACTCCAAAGACTGATATTTCTAACTCTTCTTCCCAGAGAGCATTGTGTTAAATTTATGCCACCACATAAACGCTCAGGTGACCAGAACAATGAAAAAAAACTGAGGGAGCAGAACAATGGCAAAAAGGCGCAGACAAAAATAGACGCATGTCAGTGTTGACAAGATGCACTACTTTGGACTGAACCATAGTGGGTATGCTTCCCTGAGAGTATGTGTCTAGGAGTGATTTGATTGGGGTGTGTGTATTAGTCCCCTGCCTTCACGACAATCACTTCAATCTCATTTAAACATATTAATAACAAAAATGTACAGTGATAAAACAAAACTGTGAAGCAAAAAGGGTTTTAGGAGGGGGAAAGGCCTAAATAAAGATATGTGCACTTCAGTTAGGGTGTAAAACTGTCTAAACTGACAAAGTAAAATTAAATGAACAACATGAATGTACAGTAACTCCCTAAACAAAAACAAGAGAAAAGAGTTTATAATTGAAATGGTAGTGATGTGACGATGTGCGTTTTGCCATCATCACGTGATCAGTGACGTCCTAAGTTTCATTTTCGCCAATACCCACGTGACTGCTTCGAATTTTGATTCAAAGGTTTAAACACCCCATGTAGTAAAGGGTATAGAGAGAGATTAGGCGTCGATTACATACATTTCTAATGTTTCAAAGCACTGCACCGGTTCCACACACCAGTAATTAAACTAAAATACAATAGTAATTCATAGTAAAAAGGTTTTGAAGCACACTAAAGTGTATTAGCGTATTTGTTTTACAACTATCTTTAAAGAAAACCACTGCATATCGTAGTATACTGTTTAACAGAGGCCAGCTGGTGAGTGCAACCCGAAAGCATCCATGCAGGAATTTCTGGTTCGATCCCCTATTGGAACGGGACTAGTTGTAATATGATAAATGTAAATACTTTTGAATACCTTGGATTTAACTACAGTCATCGGTCGTGTAATGTAACAAACCTTATGTGTAAAAACTACAGTAATTTGTTTATATTACTGTTGTTGTATTACTACATGAATGAGTCGGTCAGTTGTGAACATTTGACAGTATTGGATCACAGTGCTTTCCCACACTCTAACCAGAAGAGGTCCTCATCGAGCACTGATTTAGAAAGCTTCGAGTAACGAATATTTTTCCGATACAAGCGAGTCGAGCGCTTCACTGGTTCAAAAAGCTTCATTTCACCATCACTACAAAATGGCACCCACCTCCATATTGCTTCCAATCACAAAGATAAGTCTCAAAAGCAGAATGTAAGCAGTTTTAAATAGCTTTACAAAAGATTGTAACTTGACATGTGACTAGACATTAGCCACAACAACATTAGTTACCGTAATAACATCAATGCAGTGATTCACACATACATACATGTAAGGCATGCATAATGAGCCATGTGACGGAGGTGAGATTTAGAAAATCTGAGGTAAATTATCCATTGTTGTTCTTATAGTAACTATTAAAGTCCTGCAAAATGATATTCAAGCTAAAAGCTCAACCCATGGCCTGTTTTTCTGTTCAATAAGTCATTGAAATTCACCTTTTAACTAAATAAAATTGAGGGAGTTTAAGGGACTGATAATAACTGAATACTAATTACATTTTAAAAAATGTATATAGAATTATACAGAAATATCACACTATATTATAGATTTAGCTTAAGTGACATTTTAAGAACATATGAAGAAAAAAAGTTCTTTACATGCAATAACAAAATCTACAAATATGGTCCAAATAGTGTTAATACTGAGAATTCTTCTCAGTGTGAGAGTAATATAGTAAATCTTTCTCCTTCACATTTTAAAATGTATTATACTGTATGTATTACAGTATTTACAACTTTTAATGACATGCTGTAGTATCAACTATAGGGAACTGATAAACTGTACATTTGTATATTTTAAGTTTCACTACAGAAACTTTGATGTAATATAATATAACTTATAGTTGTGGAGAACCACTGCATTGGAACCTTTGTTTATATTACTGTAAAGGATTCGCAAAAGATTTTTACAGTACTTTAGTGTTTCAAAAACTACATTTATTATGAATTCTTCTTGATACCCTCTCTGTGAATCTGTGCTGCAATATACAAGCTATTCTGCGTTACTTGAAACAAATAGATTTGCAATCAGTTTATGTCCCTTCGTTTCTAGATTTAGAATTCCTGGTGGAGGAATATGCTTATTTGAAATATAGATTGATTTATGGTTTACTCCATTATATAATTTACTTAATGCCTAAATTAGTTGACAACTACACCACTAATAAAAATAAAAAAAGTTCATTTAAAGTTAAACACTTTACTCTAGTTTATAAATTCAGAGACATGGTGAAGTTTAACGAACTATGAAAAGCCCTTTATTAGATAGAATGGGTGGCTCTTAAAAGAGCCTTTGGGGTAGCTGAAGAAACTTCAGCGCTTTACTTTGAGCTGGTGTACTTGGTGACAGCCTTTGTGCCCTCAGACACGGCGTGTTTAGCCAGCTCACCAGGCAACAGCAGACGCACGGCGGTCTGGATCTCTCTGGAAGTGATGGTGGAGCGCTTGTTGTAGTGAGCGAGACGAGACGCCTCACCGGCGATGCGCTCGAAGATGTCGTTGACGAACGAATTCATGATGCCCATCGCCTTAGAGGAGATCCCGGTGTCAGGATGGACCTGCTTCAGCACTTTGTACACGTAGATAGCATAGCTCTCCTTCCTGGTCCTTCTGCGTTTCTTACCGCTTTTACCGGCGGTCTTGGTGACCGCTTTCTTGGAGCCCTTCTTGGGAGCAGCCTTTGCTGGTTCAGGCATGTTGAAGATTTCAGAGAGTGAAACCGAATAAAGCTTGTTCGCTGTACTGGGTATTTATTGAAAGCTCGTGCCAAGCGGAGGACTGTATTGTCTTTCAATTGGGTGAGTTCGCTCAACGAATGAAGATTTCATTGGTCAGAATTGGGCGGCTAGATAAACTTCCCGCCAATCGCAGGCTTCTAAATTTGAATATTTTCCGTCCAGCCCCCAGTCATTTCCCACACTGCTTCTTTGTCTGACTTTCCCGCCGTATGTAAACGACTGTTTTCTTAAATGATTATTATTATGATTATTAGATGATTATCTTAAAAATGGTAATTGAATGATATCAAATGTAGCATACAACCTGTAGAATGACCAGAGATGTAGAACTATCTCAGGCAAAAGCGTTTATCAAATTCACGAATTTACTAACATAAAGAGCAGAATAGCTATGGTAAAAGCAGTAATTAACCCACAAAATGGATTGTCAACACTGAGAATATGCATTATCCAGTACCGATAACAAACTTATTTGCCAACGAGTTAATCGAAACCGGACCTATACTGTCTTTCTGGGACGGTAATCAGAATAATTTGTACTTGTTTATTTATATGAACTTAAAGTATCTGAAGAACAGCTTTGTAAATTGTATTAGCTGATTTATATTCTTAGTTGTTTGTGCAATTATACAAAAGATCGTAAATAGTTTCAAATTTTCTCTGAACTGGTGTACTTACACAACCGGTATGCTACTACAGTATTTTATTACTTATTAAATAGTTGCAAAACTCCGCACATGGCGAACAAGAAAACGTGCTCTTTATGAAAGTGTGGGTGGCTCTTAAAAGAGCCGTTGGGTTTTCAGAGAGGAGCGCAGACGTTTACCCGCCGAAGCCGTACAGAGTACGTCCCTGTCTCTTCAGCGCGTACACAACATCCATGGCGGTCACGGTCTTTCTCTTGGCGTGCTCAGTGTAAGTAACAGCATCACGGATGACGTTCTCCAGAAACACCTTCAACACTCCGCGAGTCTCCTCGTAGATCAAACCAGAAATACGCTTCACACCGCCACGGCGAGCGAGAGACGGATAGCGGGTTTGGTGATTCCCTGGATGTTATCACGGAGAACTTTACGATGACGCTTAGCGCCTCCTTTACCGAGTCCTTTACCGCCTTTACCTCTTCCAGACATGTTCGCTTTTAAGCTTGATTTAACAAGTGAACAATTGAAACTACGAGTGAGGTTTTATAATCGCTTACAGGACCTAGCTGTAACACTGGAAGGCGGAGCTCCACGATTTTAAATTACGTCACGTGCAACAATTATCCGCCCCGCCCCTAATTCACTTGAAGATCTTGCCTGAAATTCTGCAATAACACACTGGAGACAGAATTACACCCAATTATGTAGAAATTAGAGTGTTCAAATAAACATCAGCAACCTTTTTTTAAACATATTTTTAAAAATTTATAAAAACTGTGGCTTTAATTTCCATATTTCAAACATAGAAACTGTTCTACGTATGCAAATGCAGACATTCATTCATTCAGTTTCTTTTCAGCTTAGTCCCTTTATTAACCTGGGGTGACCACAGTGGAATGAACCATCAACTTATCCAGCATGTTTTACAGATGCCCTTCTAGCTCCAACACATCACTGGGAAACACCCATACACTCTTACATTCACACTAATAAACTACGGACAATTTAGCTTACCCAATTCACTTGTGGAGGAAACCCACGCCAACACGGAGAGAACATGCAAACTCCACACAGAAACGCCAACTGACAGCTCGAACCAGCAACCTTCTTGCTGTGAGGCGAACGCGCTACTCACTGCGCCATCATGCAGCCGAAATGTAGACATTAATGTTTAATGTAGATAGTATGTAGACAAATGTTGACAATAATAATTTCAATAATTTTATACTTGTTTTTATTTTCTTTAGTTATAACTTCTATAGAAACTTCTATTTCTATATCTAAACGGTCTCATTTTATAATCCAGAATTTAGACTCTTATTAATATTAATTATCATTAACATTAATTTTTAAATACATTAAAAAAAATTTAATCATGATAAAATCAGGGACTAAGCTGAGCAACATTAACATTAGATTATATATTTGTATAGTGTTTGAAATGTGCCTGTTCTGCTTATTGGCTTTCAGAATTATTTATCATGTCTTCCATCTTGAAAAGAGACAAACAACTTACAAATAATTAGCTACAAAGACGTTAGGAATGTTACTGATTTATATGAATTATATTCTGCTTGTTTGATTTGTCTGTATGGGAGAGGTTTATCTTCCTTCTGAAGGAGTTGAGTAGATTGATTAGGATAAACACTTTACTGAATCTGGGATTAATATGAATTTTACTCTGACTTGTTTCCAGAATCTTACACTATTTCTCATTTGGGAAAGCAACTTTATCCAATCATATATGCCATTTCTGTAAAACTAGTGCTATATGGGTGCTTCTTGCTGCTATATAAGTTTTTGTTTTGTATTAAAGACTTGTCTAGCAATACTAAGTGCAAACTTATATTATCATAGGGTATATGAAGTCGTTTCTTGTTCATGTTAGGTCATGGCTACACTTTGGAATATACTGGGTTTAAGACTTAAATACAAAAATATGCACTTTTTTGATGCACTGAGGTGGCTCTTAAAAGAGCCTTTGGGTATAAAATTGATTAACAGTGAAATTAAGCGCGTTCTCCGCGGATACGGCGGGCCAGCTGGATGTCTTTGGGCATGATGGTGACCCTCTTGGCGTGGATGGCGCACAGGTTTGTGTCCTCGAACAGACCGACCAGATAAGCCTCGCTGGACTCCTGAAGAGCCATGACAGCGGAGCTCTGGAAGCGCAGATCCGTCTTGAAGTCTTGAGCGATTTCTCGGACCAGACGCTGGAAGGGCAGTTTGCGGATCAGCAGCTCAGTGGATTTCTGGTAGCGGCGGATCTCTCGCAGAGCCACGGTACCGGGCCTGTAGCGATGAGGCTTCTTGACGCCGCCGGTGGCGGGAGCGCTCTTACGAGCAGCTTTAGTGGCGAGCTGCTTCCTCGGGGCTTTGCCTCCGGTAGACTTACGGGCGGTCTGCTTGGTTCTTGCCATTTCTTCAAAGACCTCTTGCTTGCTTTGCAAAAGTAGTGATATCAGTGTTCGCGCAGCTGTTATTTATACTCTGTTCAGCATTGCTTTCGGTGGGCGGAGCGTTAGCACAGTCATTTGATTGGCTATGACGAGAGAACTTCTCAATAAGATTTCACCAATGGCTGCACGTTCCCTGATTTTGAATCAGAACAACGGAAGCCCGCGTTTTTCTCTCTCGAATTCCACAATGAACTCGCCCCTCGTGTAAAAGACTGATCAGAAATCAGACATGAAATTTTTTTTTTCAAAATATTGACCTTTTGCAGTTATTCTACACACTTTTTAAACTTAATTATGAAATAGTTTTTTTTGCTGGATTAGCTTGTCGGATGGTCACACTTTTTGATGTACCAAAACATTTTCTAAAGATTTAGAATAAATCTACTAAATCTAGAGTCTACTTATTTTAGGCTACTTTATGATATATCACTAGAGGGAAAATAGCAATCTGTTAAAGTTTTTAAATTATTAATTATGTTTTGTCATTTATTAGGCAAATAACAAAATGGCCGGCACATTCAACTTTCCTCAGTCAGAATGTTGCCATCTGAATAATAAAAAATAAACATAATAATAATGTTGAACTTTGCAATTTTAGCTTCTCTTGGAAAAAAAGTACATGTAAATTCATGAATAACAAGAATAACCTAATAAGTATTATTATTGATCACTTTTTCTTTCAAGAGTAAGTTCCAATATTTTGAATAAAGGTTATAAAACGTTTATTAAAAGTTTTTTCCATAACAATAATAAAGTTGACCACTTGTATCTGATTCCGCTTGGTCTTACAGTTTTTCAATGGGTTATTTTGATCATTTTTGATGGCATAACAGTGTCAAAATGAGCTCATGTATAATGGGACAAATACTGGACTTTGGTCAGTGAGGGTGGATCTCTCAGGCTATTTTTTTAAACTCAATACACTTTGAGGAAATGGACTACGCTCTCTTGTAAGTAACTGGTTTAGCCCCATTGACTTCCATTATACCATGTTTGATTGCAAAGCTGTGATAATACAATCACGCATTTTTGATTTTCCCGGTTGAGATAGTGTAATTTTACTGTTGATCATTAGTTGTCGTGTAGAAATGTAAATACACATACTAACAAATAGATAAATGTCAACAATACACAAGATTAAGAAAAATTGTTGACTCTGAATAATTCACACACAAACTATCACGTGTTTCTATTCCCATGTTAATGTGCTTAATTACTTAAAATAATTACTCTTTCAAAGAGAAAATAGGTGGCTCTGAAAAGAGCCTTTGTGTTGGTCATCAAACGTTGCCGTTTATTTGCCTTTGGTGGCTTTCTCGGTCTTCTTGGGGAGCAGAACAGCCTGGATGTTGGGCAGCACACCGCCCTGAGCGATGGTCACTCCACCCAGAAGCTTGTTCAGCTCCTCGTCGTTGCGCACCGCCAGCTGCAGGTGACGGGGGATGATACGGGTCTTCTTGTTGTCCCGAGCGGCGTTTCCAGCCAACTCCAAGATCTCAGCGGTCAGATACTCGAGCACAGCGGCCAAGTACACTGGAGCACCGGCACCGACACGCTGAGCATAGTTACCCTTGCGGAGCAGCCTGTGAACACGGCCAACAGGAAACTGAAGACCAGCCCTGGATGAGCGAGTCTTAGCCTTTGCTCTGGCCTTTCCGCCGGTTTTGCCTCTTCCGCTCATCTTGTAAATTCTACTTTTCTCTTCCAAAGAGGAGTAAGGTTAATAGACCAAGGCAGACAGTATTTAAGAGCGCGTGCCCGCCTGCTATTGGTCAGAAGCTTTCAAACCAATCACTGCACTTCCCTCCAATTTCCAAATCCCTCCCCTGTCTGCAAGTGTTTTCCTTTGAGCCCGTTCAAATAACATTAATCATAAGTGGAACCAAATATCAAATATGCGGTCAACAGCCGTTTTTCACACACCTTTTTGGGCATTTAAACTTGTTTGTATTTATTATTAAGTGTTTTTTTTTCCTGATGTAAACATCCAAAATACAATTAATTCTTTTCTTGTTCTTAAACAAGCTGCCTGTAGATTTTAATTACATTAGCTATAAATCTCTATTTAAGCAGCACACACACCATTCTTTATTATATTCCCCAGTTTTCAACCTTTTATTTTAACTAATTATATTCATTTTATTCTATTAAGCTGTTTATTCGCTAGCAGTTTGCAAAAAACATTTGTAAAAAACACACAAAATACCCACAGTAAAACTTAGGTTTTGTCATAAAAAATTGCGATGTAGCGTATACATATTATTAAAAAATACATTATAGAAATATTATAACACTGTACTTTACTCCATATCTCCATATATATATTCTGCTAATTTTTGTTCAAATGTTGGGAAAACAAGCATGGCCGCTCCTGTAAATACCAAGACACACTTTAGATCAATGTGGAAGTGTTGTTCTTTTGTAGTAAGTAGGTGGCTCTTAAAAGAGCCGTTTTGTTGAATTATGGAACAGAATAAGATTTACTTCTTCTTGGCAGCGGCCTTCTTAGGCTTGGCCGCCTTCGGCTTCACCGTTTTGGGCTTTGCAACTTTCGCCTTTTTGGGGCTCTTGGTTGCTTTCTTGGCAGCCGCTGGTTTCTTCGCCTTCTTGGGGCTTTTAGTTGCTTTCTTGGCAGCTGCGGGCTTCTTGGCTTTCTTGGGGCTCTTTGTCGCCTTCTTCACGGCGGTCGGTTTCTTCACCTTCTTGGGCGACTTCTTAGCGGCGGGTTTCTTGGCTTTCACTGCAGTTTTCTTGGCCGCTGGCTTCTTCTTGGGCTCGGCTTGCTTCTTGTTCAACTTGAATGAACCGGAGGCGCCTGTTCCTTTAGTCTGGACCAGAGTGCCGTTAGTCACCAGGGCCTTGACGGCGGTTTTGACGCGGGAATTGTTCTTCTCCACATCGTAGCCGCCGGCAGAGAGAGCCTTCTTCAGGGCTGCGAGGGACACGCCTTGTCTCTCCTTGGAAGCGGTCACAGTCTTAACGATGAGATCGCGGACATTTGGACCCGCTTTCTTGGGTTTGGATGCCGCTTTCTTCTTAGGAGCTTTGGCCGGTGGGGCAGCAGGAGCGGTTTCAGCCATGTTTCTCTGGGCGAATATAGTCAAACCTCGACGACAGTGTGAGATCTATGAAGTGGCGGCGCTGCTGAGCGGCTGTGAACTTAACTACCACATGAGGACCGTGTAGACTCAACACACTGATCCACACAGCATTTTGGCGCCTAAATTTTGTCCAGATCAAGCTTAGCTTTTGCTTATTAAAAATGGGATTGTACTGCTTTTCGTTATGAAAGGGTTTTGACAATTAAATTAAATTTAACTCGACATTGTTCCTCCATTGATTACTTTGCTTATACTCGTGCATGTCTCTTGTTATTAAAGCTTATTATTTGCTTATTCTTGTTTAAATTCATACAACAGATTTCTATAGGTTTATTCTTCAAATGACATTTGTAGGTGAAACTCTACTTTTGTTCGCGATTTATCTGTAATTTTGCTTTGATTTGTGAAGATGTTTGCATTAAAATGTGGCAAATGGTGCATCAGCATGCATTTTAGTATTCTTTTTATGAATGGTGACACTCTCATAACGCATATCAAATTTTACCTAAACACTCACGAACAAATTATTTGAAAATGCCCCTGTACAACACTCATAAACAGGGTTAAGATTTGAAAGACATGCAATTAAACAGGCCCTCTAAAATATTAATGTTGAATTAACAGTTAGCAAATGATGAGTTATTTGATAAAGTATGTTTATAAACAAATTTATTTACAGGTTTATTTCGAATGGACTAATAAATATAATAATTAGTACAATTGTAATCGATGCAAGTTGATAATGTTTTCAACATATTGTTTATCATTTTATACGCGAATACATATTACCATTAAGACATTACTAATAACTAATTAGATATTTACATAATTTTCCATCTCTGGAACTTGAATCTGTAATAAATTATAATGAAGATTTGTACAAGAACGTTAACGGAGTTTATGAAAATATATAGGGGCTTAATGGGTCTTCCCGGATTGGGTGTTTTTGATGGATAAATGAATTGAAGTTTTTCATTGGTCAGAAATGTGTTCATTACACTTCTTTGGAAATGTTCTGTCATTTATCATTGACAAATAAACTAATTTATAATAGGAATACTTTAAGCCTTAACAGGTCAAGAAGTTCAAGCTTTACTTGTATTATCGGTCTTGTACTGCAAAATTACTTTAGAAACGTGCTCTCTATGAAAGTGTGGGTGGCTCTTAAAAGAGCCGTTGGGTTTTCAGAGAGGAGCGCAGATGTTTACCCGCCGAAGCCGTACAGAGTGCGTCCCTGTCTCTTCAGCGCGTACACTACATCCATGGCGGTCACGGTCTTTCTCTTGGCGTGCTCGGTGTAAGTGACAGCATCACGGATGACGTTCTCCAGAAACACCTTTAACACTCCGCGAGTCTCCTCGTAGATCAGGCCAGAGATACGCTTCACACCGCCACGCCGAGCGAGACGACGGATAGCGGGTTTGGTGATTCCCTGGATGTTATCACGGAGAACTTTACGGTGACGCTTGGCGCCTCCTTTTCCGAGTCCTTTACCGCCTTTGCCTCTTCCAGACATGCTTGTATTTAAGCTAAGTTAAACGAGTAAACTTTTAAACTTGCAAGTGACCTTTTACAATCGCTTACAGGACCTAGTTGAAACACTAGAAGGTGGAGCTACCATTTTCCGACCCGCCCCTGAACCCGACTGTGACGTCACCAATCTGGATGACATGCTTGATTATAAAGAAAACATAATTGAAAACAAAATGTAGTCTTAATTTTTTTATTTGAAATTTTTTGTAAGTGCTGTTTAACAGAGCAAAGATATTTTCACAGTAAATGTTATATTTTTCTTTTTTTTAAACTAATAATTCCTGTATTGTTAGTCTCGTCGATATTTTTTTCTAATGGCTACAGAACAGCCACTGTTCTCCAATTAATTGCCTAATTAACATTAAGTCTTTAAACAGAATACTATCCTGCAAAATAGCTAGCTTCCCACTGTCATTGTGACAAAAAAAATAGTTATTATTAAAACTAAAATTTAAAATGGGTTGACAAAAAAAAAAAAAGATTTCACAGGAGGGCTTATAATTTTGTTTTCAACTATTGATTGACCCTACAACTAATAAAGCAACGGTTTATAACATTTTCTGTAGGATGCTTTATAATAATATCCAAAATAAGACCGACTCTAACAAAATTAACCCATATTATTTAACTATATATTTGGCTAAGACAAGCACACATTTATGCTAGGGGAAGGCAGTATAAAAGGGAATTCTTTAGTGAGAATTTATATATATTTTTAGTATTATGTGGTTTAATATATTACTAGAAGCACAATCTTTTAAAGACCAAGTGGGTGGCTCTGAAAAGAGCCTTTATGTTCTGTAATTCTCAAACTGCAGCAGTTTATTTGCCTTTGGTGGCCTTCTCGGTCTTCTTGGGCAGCAGAACAGCCTGGATGTTGGGCAGCACACCGCCCTGAGCGATGGTCACTCCACCCAGAAGCTTGTTCAGCTCCTCGTCGTTGCGCACCGCCAGCTGCAGGTGACGGGGGATGATACGGGTCTTCTTATTGTCCCGAGCGGCGTTTCCAGCCAACTCCAAGATCTCAGCGGTCAGATACTCGAGCACAGCGGCCAAGTACACTGGAGCACCGGCACCGACACGCTGAGCATAGTTACCCTTGCGAAGCAGCCTGTGAACACGGCCAACGGGAAACTGAAGACCAGCCCTGGAAGAACGAGACTTAGCCTTTGCTCTGGCCTTTCCGCCGGTTTTGCCTCTTCCGCTCATCTTGTTGTTATCGTTTCCTCGACACGAGTAGAAATAAATTCGCAGTAGAACAGC
Source organism: Danio aesculapii (assembly GCF_903798145.1). Taxonomy (NCBI): domain Eukaryota; kingdom Metazoa; phylum Chordata; class Actinopteri; order Cypriniformes; family Danionidae; genus Danio; species Danio aesculapii. The sequence continues at coordinate 1,035,081 of NC_079459.1, forward strand.
TCATATTTAAAGGAGTGTGATCGCCGTCTATTGGCCAGAGTCTGTGACAGTTTTAAACCAATCACTGCACTTCCCTCTAAAATCCAAGCTACTCCCCTCGTTCTCTTTATTCGAAGTTCGAATCACGTTGAAAGAATCCTTGGCAAAACATTCAGAAAATGTGTTTAGGATGTCAGGAATTCACAATAAACTTGTGCAAATTCAGGAAAACTAACAACTTATGTTATGAGATTTAATAAGAGTAGATTCATATGAAACAGAATATACATGTTAGACAGACAGACAGACAGACAGACAGACAGACAGACAGATAGATAGATAGATAGATAGATAGATAGATAGATAGATAGATAGATAGATAGATAGATAGATAGATAGATAGATAGATAGATAGAAAAAATGAGAAATTGTTCACAACTTGCCACAAAACCAGACGACTGAGAACATTTACATTTTCTAATAAATCATGTGTTCAACAGTAAAGAAAGAGAAATCAAACGTACCCTGGTATAAACTAGTATTGTAAATACAATTCTCAACATTATACTAAAACATTTAGTCATAGTTGAACACATGTATAAAGGCTTAAAGGTAAAATTTATCTGGATGTGTTGGCTCATATCTGGCAATAAACAGGGCTTGTTATTCACGCCAAATTTAAAAGATTACAATGAAAACGTTCATGTAGAAGTTTGAGACTTCACCCATCAACGCCCACCAGCAACTATAGTTGCAGACGTTCATAGTTGCCATTTTCCTTTTATAAGTATTATATCAATGTTTAATTTCTCAATGACATGCAAGCAAACAACTAAATAAAAGATTTCAGGAGAGAAAAAAGGAATTGATTTACTTGCTGTGATATGAGGCCTTCAAATTACTACCTTTAATTCCAGGATGCAAAATGGAGGCTGTCCCTAATAAAGGCAAGTTTCATGTTAATAAAAATACTTTTTGTTTACAAATATATAACAACAATATAATCATAAAGGTCTCTAGATTCATCCAAACTAAAGAAATCTTTCACAATATCTATAGCTTTGTGTATAGTTTGACATATGTTCAAGCATGGGCAAATACATTTTAAGTACATAAATAATGGAGAATAACATGTTAATAAATTATGGTTATTGGCCTTGTTTAATGGTTTTTCTTTTTTGCTTTCATAATAACCCATTTAAAAAATATCTTTATTTTAAAGTAGAATATTTTTATACACAATTTGTACCTCAAAACCGTCTGTAAGGATGGTATACAGTTTAACCCAAAGAATGAGCAGTCAGTCAGATGAAGAAGAGTCGGGGTCAGAGATTTAAATAAAAGTTTACTGAAGATAGTTCGCCATTTTATCAGCAGAAGCCAGCTTCAACACTCGCAATGAGTTCCTAGGCCGCTCTGACTTACAGTACAATTATACTCTTTACACTAGTCCAGAATAGGTGGGATCCAGGTAAACAGTTCTCATTGGTTACAGCAAAAAGATAAATCTAAACGTGTGCGTCAATGAATTGTATCCAACTCCAGATATGGATTGCGACATGGTTACTGGGGGTTATGCTGACCCAAAGTTATTAATAAGAGCTGATCTCTGACCTGTAAAAAGCAAAACCAGGGACACAATAGACAATCTGTTGTGGAAACTTGAGGTAGTTTCTTGTGTTCAACTGCTTTATCAAACTGGTTCCATCAACATTCGGCTACAATAGTCTCTCTACACACAGTCTAGATATATACAAAAGTATTTAATAAAATTAGACAGCTATACAAGACAGACATAGCCAATCAGAACTCTTTAACTGACAGAATGGGTGGCTCTTAAAAGAGCCTTTGGGTTTAGCAAATTGGTTTAACCTTTTACTTGGAGCTGGTGTACTTGGTGACGGCCTTTGTGCCCTCAGACACGGCGTGTTTAGCCAGCTCACCGGGCAGCAGCAGACGCACGGCGGTCTGGATCTCTCTGGAAGTGATGGTGGAGCGCTTGTTGTAGTGAGCGAGACGAGACGCCTCACCGGCGATGCGCTCGAAGATGTCGTTGACGAACGAGTTCATGATGCCCATCGCCTTGGAGGAGATCCCGGTGTCAGGGTGGACCTGCTTCAGCACTTTGTACACGTAGATAGCATAGCTCTCCTTCCTGGTCCTTCTGCGTTTCTTACCGCTTTTACCGGCGGTCTTGGTGACCGCTTTCTTGGAGCCCTTCTTGGGAGCAGCTTTTGCTGGTTCAGGCATGTTGAAGATTTCAGAGTGTGAGACTGAGTAACGTATGTTTGCTGTGCCGGGAATTTATTGAAAACTCTTGCCAAGCAAGAGGACTGTATTGTGTTTCTATTGGGTGCTTTCGCTCAACGATTTAGATCTCATTGGTCAGAAATGGGTGGCAAGATGAACTTCTCGCCAATCATATGCTTCTAAATTTAAATGTTTTCTGCCCAACCCCCAGTGATCTACTGCATCGGTTCTTTGTCTGACTTTCCCGCCATAATACAAAAAGCTTAATTTATCACACAGCTCTAGGTTAAATATTATGGTTTCTACGCCATCTTAATAGTAAAAGAATGATCTCAAATATATAGTGTGTAGAATGACCAGAGATGTAAGACTATATCAGACGTGCTGTTTGAAATTTACTCCCTTAATAGAGCACAGCTGTGACAACTTTAGCAAATAATTTACAATGTTTTTTCATATCCTTCGATAGTAAACAAAAAGTTATTTGCTAAAGTTCATTTTAATTTGAAACCAAACATGGCTGTAATAATTTGTAATCTGGTGAATTTGTGCCACAGCCCTATACTGGGGTGCTGTCCAACAATCAATGTCCAACAATCTTTCCAACAATCAATTTTAATTGATTTTAATAAATCTTGTTGATACTAAGTTCATGGTTCATTTTAACCAAACTAATTAAATAAAAACTAACTAACAAAAAGGAATAATAATTAAAATGTGCTCTTTATATAGTCAAGTTACTTAAAAATTTGAAATGTGCTCTCTATGAAAGTGTGGGTGGCTCTTGACTTCGCTCACTGCTTCTTTGTCTGACATTCCTCGCTGACACAAATAAAAACACACACATATATACACATATATATACACATATATATATACACATATATATATATACACATATATATATACACATATATATATATATATATATATATATATATATATATATATATATATATATAAAATATCACAACAACCCGCCAAAAATGCTTTATTTTACCGTGAAGATCTAAGTTAACTACTGTGGTTTATACATGGAGCAGAGTCGGCAGAACGCTCTCAAACTAAAATGCTTTAAATTCAAATAAAAAAAACCCCGCTATGATAACAGAAGCAGCTTGATTTACATTACAGGCGTTTTTATATTGATTAGAAGCCAAACATCATCGTATTCCCATTATAGTTAATATTGGCAGCTTTTTAAATTAAACTTAACCCACAATGAAGTGTAAACTTCAATCTTTGGCAGATTTGGGTCCTTGAAACGGTTTGGGGCTTGATTTCGACGGATAGCGGGTTTGGTGATTCCCTGGATGTTATCACGCAGAACTTTACGGTGACGCTTAGCGCCTCCTTTTCCGAGTCCTTTACCACCTTTGCCTCTTCCAGACATGTTTGCTTGTGAGCTTGATGCAATAAGTAGTTAAGAAGACGTGCAGGTGACTTTTACAGCAGCTTACAGGACCTAGTTGAAACATTAAAAGGCGGAGCTACATGATGGTAATATGTCACGTGCTACACGTATCAGACCCCACCCCTAAACCCAACCGACACTTGAAGGATAACCGAACAGTTTACATTCATTATTTCAAATACAGCAAATAAATAAATAAATAAATAAATAAATAAATAAATAAATAAATAAATAAATAAAACAGATCTACACATCACGTTTCAGTGTGTACAGCAGGTTTTATTGGACTTTATATTGCACCCCAAGTGGGTGTTTTTGAACAATTCTAGAGCAAAGTTGTTGATTTTTCTCTGACATTTTGCAACTTTGGCATCTTGTCTAAAATTCTACAACAGAAGATTGGAGACAGAACATTTCATATTATGCAACACTATAGGGTTGTTAAAAAATATTGAAGGTGAAAAATAAAATGCACATGTTTAAAAATAGCCTTTATATCCATATTTCAAACATGGAAAATTACAGATTTCATTCTTAGTATTTTAGTAAATTTTTAATTCTGTAAATTTAATTAATTATTATTGGGGTTTTTCTCAGGAGGCCAAAATAAAATCAAAAATAAATTTGGTTAACTGAACATTGTGTGCGTCTGAAAGTGCATCCACCCAATAAAACATAGGCCAGAGTAATAATTTAAATATTCTATATTTGTTTTAATTTCTATCGCTAGAAGTTCTAATTATATACCTAAACTTTTATGTTTTTACTTATTATATTCAAATATTTAGATTCTTATTGATATTATTTTTGTTTGTTAAGGTCACAAGTGATAGTATAAGCATTTCACTGCTGTGTATGACTGTTTGTGTGCCAAATAAAATAGTAATTTGATTTTAACTGGTGGTTCATTACACTGTGGTAACCCCTGAATAAATCAGTAACTAAGTTGAAGGAAAGTAAGAAAGGAACAATAATATTTTATTAAAGGTTAGTATAGTGTACCGGTTTGGAGTGTGAACCCTTTTATAAGCAAATATCGATAGCCTTTTCTGCTGATTGGCTTTCAAAGTTATTTGTTACGTCTCCCATACTGAAAGGAGACAAAAAACTTACAAGTAACAGTTCAAAGTGTTAGAAATTTGACTGAATTTTACACACTATATATGCCTGATTTGTTTTTCAGTCATTCTGTAAATAATCTGATATGTATAAGTTTTGGTTAATGCATCAAAGGTAATGCTGTTTCACATGTCCAAGACTGATAAAAAGTAAAAAAGAAAAAAAAAAAAACAGTCCACAATTACTTTCTATATTGAAAATCGTCATTTTCACTTATGAATTTGGCATTTGAAGAGTTAAAATACTGTAGCTTCAAAGCAACTTAGTATTTTTGATCAGGGCTGAGGTTTATTAACAGATTTAAAAGAAATAAATATGGAAATAAATATCTGATGCAGTTTTACTGCTGTTTAATTTAGTGTATGTTTTCATCCTGAACATAACAAAAGGCAGTAAATTTGCCCAGAGTGTATTGTTGAGCTTTTTCCCCCCAAATCACGTGTCAAAATATCATTTGTCACCAAAATTCATTCTGCTAGTTGAAAGTCAGGAAAATTTGTGGCCAAATTAAGACTCAAAATCACCCAAGAGTATGAAAGGATCCCCAACAGTGCATAAAGGTTAATGTCAACGTCAGGTTTTATTTTTTTGCAGAATGAATCAATCTTATTAAATTGCTATTGTTATGAACAGCACTTATATTTAGTGAAGTGTACATTTGCAAAAACACCACCAGTGCTTCAAGGTAGGGTGACACCAAATTTTTGTTTGTACATAGAATAGTTTTCACACTTGTCTGGCAATGGTGTTAACTGGTACTTCGTTAATATTATATATTGATCATCCTGCGAGTGTACAAAGAACACAATGATTACATCAAGACCAATCTGGCTGTACACTTAAAGCTTTAGAAAATTTTACTTTTATATATAGTGGAGTGGCTCTTAAAAGAGCCTTTGGGTTTAAATTAAGATAACAGTGAAATTAAGCGCGCTCTCCGCGGATGCGGCGGGCCAGCTGGATGTCCTTGGGCATGATGGTGACCCTCTTGGCGTGGATGGCGCACAGGTTGGTGTCCTCGAACAGACCGACCAGATAAGCCTCGCTAGACTCCTGAAGAGCCATGACAGCGGAGCTCTGGAAGCGCAGATCCGTCTTGAAGTCTTGAGCGATTTCTCGGACCAGACGCTGGAAGGGCAGTTTGCGGATCAGCAGCTCAGTGGACTTCTGGTAGCGGCGGATCTCTCGGAGAGCCACGGTACCGGGCCTGTAACGATGAGGCTTCTTGACGCCGCCAGTGGCGGGAGCACTCTTGCGGGCAGCCTTGGTGGCGAGCTGCTTCCTTGGGGCTTTGCCTCCGGTAGATTTACGAGCGGTCTGCTTGGTTCTTGCCATTTTTGCAGAAATAGTCTTTGCTTTCTGGACAAAAGTAATAACCCACTTCCTCTGGCAGCTGCTATTTATACTCTGCTCTGCAGTGTTCTCTGTGGGCGGTGCGTCAGCAAAGTCATTTGATTGCCTACTGCGACAACTTCTTGGCGAGGTCTGACCAATAGCTGCACGTTCCCGAACAGGATTTACACAGTAGCAGCACGCGCTTTTGTCTATTGTATTGCACATACACGTACTTTGAACTCGGCCTCGTGTAAAAGTCGGATCTGTTAGAAATCAAAGTTTATGAAATTATAGGTTAAATAAAACGTAAAAACATTTTATTTGGTGAATGAAATCATGATCTGTGAAACAATTCATGATCTTGATAGGCTGTCAAATCAAACAAGCACTAGGGAATTCTTCGTCTTTGCATAGTCGTCTATATAATAAAACAAAATAAGGTGTTTCCCAGTGATGGGTTGCAGCTGGAAAGGCATCCGCTGCGTAAAAACGTGCTGGATAAGTTGGCGGTTCATTTCCCTGTGGCGATCCCTGATTGATAAAGGGACTAAACCTAAAAGAAAATAAATGAATGAAAATAAGGTTATTCTCGTGTGTGCTGAACAACTTCTTACACAAGAAACCTTCAAATAAACTACTTTAATAATCAGTAATGCAGTTTTAAAATTATCGTTACTGATAGTCAAACTACGGTAAGTTTGATTCAAGACTACTAGCATGGCTACTTATAAGAAAAAGTGGCGGATTATGAAAACAGGTTGCAGGTACTACATATCTGGAAACTCTGTAGCTCTTTCAAAGAGAAAGTGGGTGGCTCTGAAAAGAGCCTTTGGGGATTTTTATTTGTTTATCAAACTGACTTATTTGCCTTTGGTGGCCTTCTCAGTCTTCTTGGGCAGCAGAACAGCCTGGATGTTGGGCAGTACACCACCCTGAGCGATGGTCACTCCACCCAGAAGCTTGTTCAGCTCCTCGTCGTTGCGCACCGCCAGCTGCAGGTGACGGGGGATGATACGGGTCTTCTTGTTGTCCCGAGCGGCGTTTCCGGCCAACTCCAAGATCTCAGCGGTCAGATACTCGAGCACAGCGGCCAAGTAAACCGGAGCACCGGCACCGACACGCTGAGCATAGTTACCCTTACGGAGCAGCCTGTGAACACGGCCAACGGGAAACTGAAGACCAGCCCTGGATGAGCGAGTCTTTGCCTTAGCTCTGGCCTTGCCGCCGGTTTTGCCTCTTCCGCTCATGTTGAATATTTGCTTCACGTTACTATTCAGGAGAGAAATGTGCTCATCTGTCATAGGCAGTCAGTATTTAAGAGAGAGTGCTCGCAGTCGATTGGTCAGAGTCTGTGAAGTGTTCAAACCAATCACTGCACTTCCCTCCAAAACCCAAACCCGTCCCCCTCCCTGCCAGAGTCTTATTTTGAGCCTCTTAATTTAATTTCTTAAGTTTTAAGGCCAAAGACAAAACATGCAGTCAAATCTGTGAGTAAGTTTAGATATTTTGGATTTTCATAAAGTTTTATTTACTCAGATGTAACATGTAACACCCCTATTTGTAAGTTTTGATGCACTTTAGAAACGTGCCAGTAAAATTAAATGTCATGCACAACTAGATGATAAAGTTTAAGTACAAACTTTATGGTGGCTTGAAAAAGTCTATTAGAAGTAGTTTATTTAGTTTGAAAAAGTTTCAAATTGGCTAAAAGAATGTTTAAGATCTCTGCAGTTAACAATGTAACCACTGTAAAGACTAAAACAAGCCTGAATTAGCATGTTACTAGCAAGATTTTAGCTTGAATTAGCATGATAATAGCATGATTCTAGCACGAATTAGCGTGTTACTAGCATGATTTTAGCATGAATTAGCATAATATTAGCATGAATTAGCATATAACTAGCATGATTATAGCATGAATAAACATGATATTAGCATGATTCTAGCATGAATTAGCATGATTCCAACATGCATTAGCATGAATTAGCATATTGTTAGCATGATTCTGCCACGAATTAGCATGTTGTTAGCATGATTCTAGCTTAAATTAACATGATATTAGCATGATTCTAGCATGAATTAGCAAATTAGCATGATTCTAGCATAAATTAGCATGTTGTTAACATGCTTGTTTATAACATGAATTGGCATGTTGTTCGCATGAATTAGCATGTCATTAGCATGTTTTTAGCAAGATTAGCATGTCAGTAGCATGTTAAAACTACTAGTATGTGTTAGAACAGCTAATCATAGTGTATGGAACAGTTGCCAGGGTGCTGAAATTGGTTGCTAGGGAGTGTCTAATAAGTCTAAAGGTCATCAGTGATTGGCTGCTGGCTAGACTGAGTTAAATGAGGCCAGACTCTCATCTGTAGGACAGTCTGATGCAGAGTTCTGAGCTCACAAAGGCTGACTCAATGATAAGTCAACAGAAGTCTTTTACAATGTAAGTATATGGACAGTTGCTAGGCCAGGGTGCCATAAGTGGTTGCTAGGGAGTGGCTAGTAAGTTTAAAGGTCATCAGTGGTTGGCTGTTGGCTAGTCTGAGTTAAATGAGTCCAGTTAGAAGTCTGTAGAACAGTCTGATGCAGAGTTCTGAGCTCACAAAGTCTGACCCAATGTTAAGTCAATGGGGCTTTTGAGAATTTTCTGGGTCATTTTTTGGAAAACCCAAAGTTGGATCAGTTAGAAAAGATATAGCAACCCGAGTCAGACCAGTTTGAAGGTTTGACGAAAGTTTGAAGTATGTAGCTTGAAAGGCCTAGGAGGAGATACACTTTAAAATTCGTCTCAGAAGAAGTTTAAGTGAGATAACAGTATGCTGGCTTTTCATGCCACTATAATTTTGAAGGCTACTTGTCCCAAATGTATTTTTTCTCCGCTACAATCACCAATCTTTTTTCCTGTTTTTCCACAGAGGGATATGCTTATAATTTGAATGATAATATTAATTTAATTCTACAAGACATACAAACTGGCTGTTTGCATTTTCTACTTTATCCAACGTTATTTAAATGTTCGTATTACAAACATTAAACGTTAACTCAAGAACGCACTTAACTAACGGATCTTAGTAATAGTTTATATATCGCTCGGTATAGATATTTTATGCCCATTTTTGTTCCAATATTGAGGAAAAAAATGCCTGGTCGCGCCTGAAAATACCAAGAGTGTTGTAAAAATGTTGTTCTTTTGTAGTTAGTGGGTGGCTCTTAAAAGAGCCTTTTTGTTGAATTGGGGAACAGAATAAGATTTACTTCTTCTTGGCAGCGGCCTTCTTAGGCTTGGCCGCCTTCGGCTTCACCGTTTTGGGCTTTGCAACTTTCGCCTTTTTGGGGCTCTTGGTTGCTTTCTTGGCAGCCGCTGGTTTCTTCGCCTTCTTGGGGCTTTTAGTTGCTTTCTTAGCAGCTGCGGGCTTCTTGGCTTTCTTGGGGCTCTTTGTCGCCTTCTTCACGGCGGTCGGTTTCTTCACCTTCTTGGGCGACTTCTTAGCGGCGGGTTTCTTGGCTTTCACTGCAGTTTTCTTGGCCGCTGGCTTCTTCTTGGGCTCGGCTTGCTTCTTGTTCAGCTTGAATGAACCGGAGGCGCCTGTTCCTTTAGTCTGGACCAGAGTGCCGTTAGTCACCAGGGCCTTGACGGCGGTTTTGACGCGGGAATTGTTCTTCTCCACATCGTAGCCGCCGGCAGAGAGAGCTTTCTTCAGGGCTGCGAGAGACACGCCTTGTCTCTCCTTGGAAGCGGTCACAGTCTTGACGATGAGATCGCGGACATTTGGACCCGCTTTCTTGGGCTTAGACGCCGCTTTCTTTCTAGGAGCTTTAGCCGGAGGGGCAGCAGGAGCGGTTTCAGCCATGTTTCTCTGAGCGAACGGTCACTGCCGTCAACAATCTGCGAAATCAATAAGCGGCGCTGCTGAGCGGCTGTGAACTTAAATACCACATGAGGACCGTGTAGACTCAATACACTGATTCACAAGGCATCCAGCTAAACATATGAGCTAAACGTAGCTTTCTCCATTTAAACATTGACCAAATCAAGTTAAGCAGAACATCTTGCAGATTTAAAAAAAGCGTATTATGAGGAGGCTACAAGCTTTCTATGAACTTAAAATTTGAGTTTTAAAAAATTCAGAAACCATCAATTAAAAAGTGAATGCCTTGGTCTACATAAGAAAATGTAACCGCTGAGTACATGTAACAACAAAAACATGTTTTGTGGATTTAAGGATAATCATTTTCTAATTTTAACAACGTTTTCCCTCAATCAATCATTTTGTTAAGAATGTTTTTTTAAACAGTGGAGAACACGAACTAATTATTAGAAAAGCCTTAATATAAAACGTATTGGAACTTATGAATCTCATTCACACCCAGTGTCACAGAATATCAGTCACCGAACATTTCAGAACATTCAGTTTATGCAAATAGGTTTGTCAGATCCTGCATTAATGTGTCCGTTCACCTACAAATGTAAAATCTGTGATTTAACTGTAATCATACGAAGCTCCAGGAACACTTTGTGTTTATCATTTAAACAAATTCAAATACTTTATAATGTACCAAACAATAATAGCATCACTGGCTACACATTTGTATATGTTAAGGCCTGGCTCCCGCTTTGTGTTTGAGTGTCTGCAGAGTTTTGTAAATAAAAAAAAACATTGCATTTTAGACACAGGTTATGATGCTCTCCATACGTGCTTTGAAGGCACACAATAAAGATTCCACTAATTGGAACAAACAGCTCACATTTCTTTAACATTTGTGTAAGATTCTGTCATAAAGACAAATTCATTGTGTGTTTATATACATCGTGCAAATGGAATTAGTTCATTCTTTGAAAAAGAACTTTATTTATCTTAAAATTATGTTTATTTTAAAAGGCATCGGTATTTAACAGCGCGTGCTCACCGCCTATTGGTCAGAGTATGACAAGGTTAATAAACAATCACAAACGTCCGGTCGAATTCCAAACTCCGCCCCCTCGGCGCGTCTTGTACTCGTTGCGTTACACCTCCTACCAGTGTTTCAACTAGGTCCTGTAAACGATTGTAAACTGTCACTCGCAGTATCTGGCATTCACTTGTTAAATTGAATTTGACGAAACCATGTCAGGAAGAGGCAAAGGCGGCAAAGGACTCGGAAAAGGAGGCGCTAAGCGTCACCGTAAAGTTCTCCGTGATAACATCCAGGGAATCACCAAACCCGCTATCCGTCGTCTCGCTCGCCGTGGCGGTGTGAAGCGTATCTCTGGCCTGATCTACGAGGAGACTCGCGGAGTGTTAAAGGTGTTTCTGGAGAACGTCATCCGTGATGCTGTCACTTACACCGAGCACGCCAAGAGAAAGACCGTGACCGCCATGGATGTTGTGTACGCGCTGAAGAGACAGGGACGCACTCTGTACGGATTCGGCGGTTAAACGTCTGCGCTCCACCCTGAAAACCCAACGGCTCTTTTAAGAGCCACCCACACTTTCATAAAGAGCACATTTTCTTGTTCGCTGTGTTATATTCATTAATGCCTTGTCTTATATTAAGAGAAGTTGTGTAAAGTATCTATTTTCCCTATCATACTTATCCCTGACATAATCAAATGTGAATAATTCACTTCCTCGTTTTTGTACCACTGCGTGCCCAGAGTATGACACATTGAAACTATATTAGCATAATGTAGATTATGAGCTTTATAGCTGTTATAGGGTTATTTGTTAGTTTATGGAAGCACTCCAGCCCAATATTTCACCCTCAATGAACTATTTATGTGATTAAACGATTTAGCTAATAGATAAATGCAACTTGACAAAGTACAGCTTATGCAAACTACATTTCAATTAAAGCAGCTCAGCAAATTACGTTCGTTCACTATCGATAGATATGAAATAAAGTACAACTCAGATTAAATAATCTTTAATGTAAATGAAACATTGCTTGTCAACCGTACTGTTTTGTGTGTTAGTGAATTTTAAACATTGCTTTCAGATATTCTACATTTTGGTCATTCGACTGTAAATTTGAGAAACTATTTTTAACATTGTGTAGAAACCATAATTAACCGAGAGGTATAATATGACGAATCAAGCTTTTGGAGTACGGCGGGAAAGTTGGACAATGAAACAGTGCGGGAGATCTCTGGGGGATGGGCGAAAAATATTCAAATTTACGAGCCTGCGATTGGCGAGAAGTTTATCTAACGGCCCACTTGGTGACCAATGAGCTCTTCTTCATTGAGCGAAAGCACCCAATAGAATGACAATTCAGTCCTCTGGCTTCGCACGAGCTTTCGATAAATACCCCGTACGTTCAAACAGCGCCATTCGGTTTCACACTCTGAAATCTTCAACATGCCTGAACCAGCAAAAGCTGCGCCCAAGAAGGGCTCCAAGAAAGCGGTCACCAAGACCGCCGGAAAAGGAGGAAAGAAGCGCAAGAGGACCAGGAAGGAGAGCTATGCTATCTACGTGTACAAAGTGCTGAAGCAGGTCCACCCTGACACCGGGATCTCCTCCAAGGCGATGGGCATCATGAACTCGTTCGTCAACGACATCTTCGAGCGCATCGCCGGTGAGGCGTCTCGTCTCGCTCACTACAACAAGCGCTCCACCATCACTTCCAGAGAGATCCAGACCGCCGTGCGTCTGCTGCTGCCCGGAGAGCTGGCCAAACACGCCGTGTCTGAGGGCACAAAGGCCGTCACCAAGTACACCAGCTCCAAGTAAAGCGCTGAATTCCCTTCAGCTACCCCAAAGGCTCTTTTAAGAGCCACCCATGTTTTCAAAATAAGAGTTTCTAATTATTATTTATTATTATTTTTTTAAATTAGTTAGACACTTATAAGTAACCTTTCTACTGGAAACTAAAGTCTAAAAGGAAATATGCAGGTCTGGAAAACTTAAGGCACAGGCAGTCGCAGGACCTTTTCAACTTTGTAATATAGTAATATTTTGGTATCATATATTTTTTTTCTTTTTTATATATCAGTAAAGGCAGAATTTAGCTATTTAATATTGAAGTCCCACAAGAGAAACGTCTAAATAAACACTCAAAATTGACACTATATTTTTATCGCGCCCTCATAGCATCTAAACTGATTCTTTGCATGATTTAAATACCTAAAGCATCGATACTATCTTTGCTTTGGCACATTGTTAACATTTTGTGTGGTGAGATTTAATTTCAATGTTAGTAGGCTTACATTACACTGTGTAAACACAAAAACACGTGTATAGTTTTAATTTAATCAACAGTTGAAATGAGGAAAACGTATCATATTTGAAAGTTAAAGCCATACAAAGATAATGCAATGATTAATTAAGTTTGTGGAAATGATTTACAATATTCAAGTTTCCGAGTTTATTCAAAAATAATGTTCCAAAACTTCATCTTGTATTCATGACAAATATGAATGTTTCTTCCACACATGCATCTTATAAAATGTAACAACTCCATTCTCATACTGAACATATTTTTAAAATACATACCACTTGTGCAACAAAAAACACTTCAAATTTCCATATATAAACATTAAAACTCAGGGGTCATTATGTTGTTTCTGGAGCAACCCCAAACCTTGACACAATATTAAATGATGTTATATATTTACTTTTATCGAGTCAAATACTCTAATCTGCAATTTTTCACATCATAAACTCTTAGTAGATAATAATGTACAAACAAATTATCCACAAATAAATCCAGAGTAAAGAGATTAGGCTTTAAAACTGTTGGCTCACATGCTGTTTTGCTTTTTCGATTTATTTCGTTTCGATGGTTTCCTTGAATTGCCGTTCTCATTTAATTTGGAAAAAGTGTCCTGTTGTGTTCTCTGATCCCTACAAAGACAGAAAGAGATGCATCTAATTCAATACAGAGTCATGTGAACATCATCAGTGCAATAAACTACAGAAAACTCTAAGATTGTTCTCAGTAGTAATAAGACTATTGGACTGTAAACACAGCCTTATTGAAGAGGGTGATATGACGTTGCTAAAAATAATGTGTAAAGCACAAGTCTTTCAGTCTTTTCGAGTCTAATACATGATTTAAGTTTAAAAACTCACTGTTTTCCATATAATGTACATTATTTTAGCTTGTCTCTGCTCCGCCTTTTTTAGTTTTGAAACGTGCATTGTACTCTGGTTGGCCAGCTATCCAGTATGTTGTGATTGGCCGAAAACTAGTGGTGGGAAAAGCGATTCTTCATGAAACACTGAAACAGTGGAAGCAAATGTGTGAAAGCTTCGAAACGTTTCGAAACCCCTCTCTATAGTGACACCTAGTGGTCATTTTTTATGTATTGGAACAGCTTCAGCAAAGAAACAGTTAAGCAAACTGAGGTTTAAACCCCACGTCGTAGAATTGAGGCTTGAAGAGATTCAGGGTGCTTTCACACCTGTGGATCGATTCTTTTGTTTCCGAAACAGGGAATAAAAATGTTACAATGCTTATTTTTCGCTTTCACACATCAAAGTTTCTAAACGGACCAAAAGAGCTAAAACAAGTCACGTGCGAGTAGCCAAATATTAATCAGAGGTAAGACTTTCTCATAGCAGTTGGCTTATGCATTATAGGCTTTACATTATAAAGAGAAATAACGGATAAACAGCTCTCGTTATTAGTTAACATGCGTTCACTTTCGTATTTGGCATGAAACGCATATTTACCGGTAGGAATGACATCCCGCCCTACTTAAAATTCTCTCTTCATATAGCCGTATATATGCCTATTACACAACCATAATACACTGTGATATAGCCTGGTTCGGATCGTTTTGCTTTCTCGCTACAATCGATCTGCTCTGATGTTCGTTTCAATCAAGCCAAGACCTCCTCATTCAGGCGAATCTCGGAGTGACTGTTTTCACGCGGATCCGAGCGCGATTGCTGGATTCACATATGCCAAACGAACCGCTCTATCTGGGGCAGGTTCCAAAACAAAAGTCTAGGTGTGAAAGCACCCTCAGTGAAGTGGTAAGAGTTCCAGACTAGCATAAATTTAGCTAAATTTAAAGTTATGGCGTAGGCTCAATAGCCAGGCACGCTCGCTACTGTTGGTATTGTCAATCTGGCAACCTGTAGTTGCGTGGAACCATCAGAGAAGGGGCCAGGTGAAAACGTGTTTTGAATTTGAACTGCAATACCAAGTTCAACCACTGGGGGTTGATCTTATACTGCATCTTTGGGAGATGACTAGTCATGATTATGACGTCAGGTTCAAGTTACATCTTAAAATATTTTTAGATGCATCTTTTGTGTTTGAATGAGGGATTTTAAAAAGTGGTGGATTCTTATTTTAAGACTATCTCTTCAGATTTGGGACTGTTACCTTTCAGACTTCATGAATCTTGTATTTGCACGAGCAGCTCATATGTGATTTTGTTACTGACCTCAATTCTTCCTTCAGTCTCTTGAGTTTGTCATAAAGTCTTTCATTTGTCACATCCAGGGGTGAGTTTGGGACAAACCAGCTTGTTACACATTTAAACATCACCACTACATGCTGATTAAAGAAACAGATCAAGACAGTGGGTGAGTATATGGTTTAGCTGCCGTATTTTGTGAATCGTGTTTTCATTCCTGCCTCAGTTTACCTCAAATAAAATGATGAAGACTAGCCGCGATGCCAGAATGACCCAAAACTGATTGGTTAAACTGAAGTCTTCACTACTTCTGTAGTCTCGATACCTGAACGGAAAACAGGAGACACACGTAATACACAGGAAAGAGTCATTCTGACCACAACCATCTGAAGGTAACATTTCATTTTGATGGTCCATTTGAGAATTAGTAGACTGTCTGCTTAATATCTGTTGATACTGCTACTAAACAGACATTTAACTGACTATAAGAAACTTTGCAAGTACATTACACTAACCCTAACCCCAACCCTAACAGTCTACGTATAACCTAATGAGAATTAGTTGGCATGTAGATGCAATGTAGCTTAAATTCAACAAATGGACCATCTAAATAAAGTGTGACCAGTCTAAAATATATGAAAGCTCTGAAAGGTAATAGCATCAGTTTTCCAAGAGTCTCTATCTTCCAAATGAGTTACATTGCAGCTCTGAAGATGTCTGATTGATTAACAATAATATTACCTGCAATGTGTCACAATTTCGCCACTGTCGGAGATCAGCTGATTCGGTTTGAAGTCTTCGCTGACTCTCTGGTCACTCACATTAGCGACGGACAGAGTGTTGTTGATGTATCCAACCATACAACTGAGAAATAAACAAACGTGTTTGACTCTCGTGTGGTTCTGCAAGCATGTAATTGCGCAGATGTGAAATATCGAACTCACTCCACACCAGCAGGATTGCCACTGGCACAAGGCCCGTAGTAGTACTGGTAAACCAGACGGGGGATGAAATCAGAGGATATACCAATGACCAGTCCATTAGCAATGACCGCAAGCACACTAATGGCCTCCAGCACATCCGTCCAAACACCTGAAATAAAGGAAAACAGGTCATATTATACAGCTTCCCAGGCCATTTTTCCACCCTCTATACTTGTAAATACATTTGTGATGCTGTATCACTGACTATATACAGTGGGGGAAATGTTTTTTTCCTGAGAATAACATTTCTGAAGGAGCTGTTGACATTTTAGTAAGAACCCAAACAAAAATAAAATTAAATGAATAATACAATGTAAAAATCTTAATGGTTCTGTGGATCTCATCTATCAAATCTGAGCTTTATTTTGTATTTTCATTTGGATTCGGATCAGGTGATTGGCTGGGCCATTCTACAGCTTGATTTTCTTTCTCTGAAAGCATCTGAGAGCTTCCATGGCTGTGTTTTGGATCAGTGTCTTCCTAAAATGTCCACCCTGGTTTCATCTTCATCCTCCTGCTAATGTAGATGTTGGACAAAAGCAGCTGATGTTCATTTACACTGAGGAAGGGGAAAGGGTTGCTGAAGAACTACTGAGAGATTTCAGCTGCTGTCTGGGCGTTCACTGCCGAACTTCACCTCCCTTTCTTCATGTGTTCAATACTTCTTCCCTTTGCCATTTCCTTTTATTACACAGAACTTCATTTGTAAACCAAATAGTTTTGTTTGCTTTGCATTATTGGATTTCTTTGGTTGTTACCAACATCCACTGAACAGTCAACAGCACCTTTAGAAATATGTTTTCTGAGAAAAATGGTGACGTGTTTCTTTAAAGGATAATATGGACAGAAATGTGCCGTTCAAAACAAGACTTTGGATTATTTGCTTTTATACACAGTGAGTTCTTTAAAGGGGTCATCGGATGCCAATTTTCTACACATTCATTCGTTTTTAATCATAATACAAAGTCTGAAATGTGCTTTGGTTAAAACTACACAATAGTAGAGTAAAAAAACAGTTTCAATAAAAATATACCGTAATTAATAACCCCATAATCATCCCTTATTCCCTCACCAATGTCATTGGCCTTTGTTGGCACTAGCCTGCGTTCGAGGCTGACCATCTTAATGGCATCCAGACGGATCTCAATGATGTTGTTCAGAAGAGCCAGCAACGGGGCCAAAGGAAATGCAGCTACGAAGATAGTGGTGAAACTGAACTGGATCACTGCGGAGGCCAAAAAGACCAAAAAGATCAGACATCTGTGCAAAATGTCAAGGATCTAAGTTTTTTCTGCAGAAAGCAGCGAGTCTAAAATCAACCCAGATCAACTTGTCAGTCATTTTATTCTTGTTGCACAAATTGATGTAAACAAAAACAACGGTCCCAACGTATTTCCTATCTTACATTTTAAATTTCTAGAGCTTCCGAGAATCTAAAGAGAGCCACATATTGATCAATAGTGGTATGGTAGCTGTTTTAACATTCAGCTATGATTGAATTGCCTCTAGTTTAATTAAGGAAATTAATTATTTCACGTCTCCTATTAATACTTTGACTTAAATTTCAATTTATAGTAGCAGTATATGTAATGAGATGACACGTTTTGCACTTCCCCTAATGGTGTGTTATTTTATGTGTGTTATTAATCGTTACTGTTCACATCGCTCTGTTTACAATTGTTGAGGAAGAGCTGAAATTCAGATATGGTAATGAGCATTTGGTTTTGACCAATCACAAAAGACTGGGCCACCTGACCAATCAGAGAAGCGTATACTCTCTGAAAGGTTTAGAGCAGGCATGTCCAAGCTCGGTCCTGGAGGGCCGGTGTCCTGAAAGTTTAGTTCCAACCCCAATCAGACACACCTGGGCTAGCTAATCAAGCACTTACTAAACTTTCTAGAAACATCCGTGCAGGTGTGTTGAGGCAAGTTGGAGCTAAAATCTGCAGGACACCGGCCCTCCAGGACCGAGTTTGGACACCCCTGGTTTAGAGAGACCAAACCCTTAAACCAATGGTTTCTGACACTGTGAGGTTTATCCCATACCTCAAGGACCACCCAATATCGCCTTCACTATTCATAATCATTCATTCATTTTCCTTTGGCGTAGTCCCTTATTCATCAGGGGTCGCCACAGCAATGAACCGCCAACTATTCCGACATATGTTTTACGCAGCGGATGACCTTCCAGCCGCAACCCAGAACTGGGAAACACCCATACACTCTGGCATTTACACATACACATATAATACGGCCAATTTAGTTCATCAATTCCTCTCTGTGAGGGAAACCAGAGCACCCAGAGGAAACCCACACCAACACGGGGAGAACATGCAAATTCCACATAGAAATGCCAACTGGCCTAGTTGGGACTCGAACTAGCGACCTTCTTGCTGTGAGTCAGCAGCGCTACCCACTGAGCCACCCTGCCACCTATTTTCAATCATCCATAACAAATAGTAATAGTCATTTCTTCAGCAAACTGTCTATTGCAGCATCTGAGAAGGTTTTCAAGATCCTTACCCATTTCCAAGAACTCATTAAAGAGGCTGAAGCGGTCGGTTTGAATCAGGCTGTAGTTTCTGTGCAGGTCCTCGAGTTTGCAGTTGTCACAAAGTTCAGATGCCTCCATGGCGTTCATGCACTCTTTCTTATAGCACTTCAAACATCGTCTCATCAGCTTTTGGTTCTTCTTTCTGTTTAACCACCGTCTAAACCAGCTGAAGAGAGAGAGGACACAGAGTTAGCTATCTGTTCATGATTCTGGCTTCTTAACTCTACTGTTTGTAGCACATTAAGATCAGTCGGGCATTATTAAACATTCATTCATTCATTCCTCTTGTTTATCAGGGGTCACCACAGTGGAATGAACCGCCAAATATTCCGGCATATGTTTTACACAGTGGATGCCCTACCAGCCACAACCCAGTACTGGGAAACACCCATATACACACATTAACACACACACTCATACACTATAGCCAATTCAGTTCATTCAATTCCCCTATAGTGCATGTGTTTGGACTGTGGGAGCTGCCGGAGCACCCGGAGGAAACACACACCAACACGGGGAGAACATGCAAACTCCATACTGAAATGCCGACTGGCCCAGATGTGACTCGAACCAGTGATCTTCTTACTGTGAGGCAACAATGCTAACCACTGAGTCACTATGCCACCTTTATTAAACATTACTTTTGTTATTAAGAGTTGTAATTATATTTTAGACAAATGGCTGGATGCAGCCTACACTAACCTACTTATTATTATTATTATTCAGTCACAAGATGACACCAACAATCAAGAACAGCAGAATCGCAGATAAGTAGATGCCAGTTTTAATTAAACTATTTTGTCAATGTTTGAGTATTTCATAAAATATGGATCTATCCCAAAACCCAGTAATAATTAATGAAAAACGCCGACTACACAAAGGAAATGAGAAAGTTCTACTTACGGACCAGAATATTCAAAGATATTGTTGAAGGTTTGTTTGAGTACCATGATAATAGACATCTGAATGAACAAGTCTGTCAGACATCCGCTTGGGTGACACTGAAATGAAAAGGATGCGATATCGAATAAACATGAGTATAGCTGAAATGGAGGATTTATTTATAGCACACTGTAGGAAAAATATAACGCTCTCACTTCTTCTAGTCTCCAAATGCCAGATATCTTCACATATCCTCCAGGGTGACCATTAATCCTATAATATAATATAATATAATATAATATAATATAATATAATATAATATAATATAATATAATATAATATAATATAATATAATATAATATAATATAATATAATATAATAAAAATAACAAAATAAAATAAAATAAAATAAATATAATATAATAAAATAAAAATAATAAAATAAAATAAAATAAAATAAAATAAAATAAAATAAAATAAAATAAATATAATATAATATAATATAATATAATGTAATATAATATAATATAATAAAAATAATAAAATAAAATAAAATAAAATAAAATAATATAAAATAAATATAATATAATATAATATAATATAATGTAATATAATAAAATAAAATAAAATAAAATAAAATAAAATAAATAAAATAAAATAAAATAAAATAAAATAAAATAAAATAAAATAAAATAAAATAAAATACATTTTAGAATTAAATAAAATTAAAATTAAAAATTAAATTAAATTAAATTAAATTAAATTAAATTAAATTAAATTAAATTAAATTAAATTAAATTAAATTAAATTAAATTAAATTAAATTAAATTAAAATTAAATATTAAATTAAATTAAATTGGCTACCTTCCCAAAAAGAATGCTGTGTATATGAGAGAGGAGAACATGGTAAAGAACTGAAATATGAACATTTTCACTGTGAAGCTCCTTTCGACGGCAGCATGTGAGTGCTTGTTCTCTGCAAACAAAATAACAATACAGTCTTCAGCAGTGTTATTTATCAGAAATTAACATATTTTCCATTAAAAATGTCTGATAATAAAAGCCACTGACCTATTTCACTCAGCTTCATGGCTACCATACAATTCACCTGCGTTAAATAATTACAAGGTTACATCTACTGCAATGATTTGACGAAAGCAACAGTTTAATGCATTGCAACCAACCGTATCCTGTGTTTTTGGTTGTGTTTATGTCTATTATTTTAGTTTCGCCATCCTGTCCCATGGGGTTTTTTTTCGCCATGGCATGTACTTGTACTTTTGGATCACTCATTCATTCATTCCCTCATTTTCTATCAGCTTAGTCCTTGATTTATCAGAGGTGGCCACAGCGGAATGAACCACCAACTATTCCAGCATATGTTTTACAGAGCGAATGCCCTTGCAGTTGCAACCCAGTACTAGGAAGCCCCCATTCACTCTTACATTCACACACACACTCAAATTTACTTAATAATATAATACACTACGGCCAATTTATGGCCATCAAGTCCCTTATAGCGCATTTGTTTGTGAAAATACTGTGAAGAAATTGGCAAAAAAAAGGACCCATACTGTTGAAGACAATATTATTAGCTTTTTGCAGGATACTAAGTGCAATTTCAAGCCTTAACTAGGTTAATTAGGCATGTCATGAATAATATTGACCTCAGCAGCTCTGGTAAACATTAATTGGGAAATAATTACATTTACACTGGAGAGATATTTAAATCCCCTTTAAAAGTGTCCATTTTAGTTGACGCTGATTATTAATTAGCAAATAATGGTTAATAATGGTTAATAATTAATTAGCAAATAACGGTAAAAGATTACCGGTGTTATGGTACCTTTCAAACATCCTGTCACGAAAACAGAAAGCACAACTGTGTCTTGTTAAGTCATTTCTTGGGGTGTTTAAAAATAAGGTGTGATGTTCCTGGAGCTTTTACCCGAGTCATGACGGTGATGGTGATGTAGTGAAGCACAGCCCCGAGCATCAGGGCCACTGTCTGGGAATTGTCACCAATGAGCTGCCATTGGCTTTTTTCAGCCAGCAGGACAGTAGCAATGACTCGAAACACGACCAGGGCATGAGTCAAACCGATGATGATCAGCAACTGAAAATACACACACACACACCAACAAAGCCATTAGCTATGCATACATTAAAATACATTAAATTTCAACTACTTTCCAAGATAGAAGTGTTTTTAACAAGTCACATTTACACACAATAGTTTTAATAACTAATTTCTAATAATTGATTAATTTTGTCCTTGCCTTGATGACAGTACATCATATTTTACTAGTTCATTCATTCATTTTCTTTTCGGCTTAGTCACTTTATTAATCCGGGGTCGCCACAGCGGAATGAACCGCCAACTTATCCATAAATATTTGACTAGTTATTTAGCAAAATACTACTGTAGCCTTCATCTAAACATGCAATTTAAAGGCTTAACTAGGTTAATTAGGTTAGCATGTCAAGTTAGGTTAACTACACAAGTTATGGAGAACAAAAGTATGTCCTGTAGACTATTGAGGAGAAGATTATCCTAATCTTAAGGAGATAATACTATTCATACAACAGTTCTGTCTGGTTCTCGAATCTGATTGGCTGATAGCCATGAGATATTAAAGCAATATCAGCACTCATGCAGCCTCCTCACACTTGTGTATTACTCCGCCCACATGAGTGGCAGGCAGAGGACTACGGTTTGACAGATATTGCAGCTGTTGGACAACATAATGCACTTCTGAGGCTTTTTTTTAGGTGAGAGTGTAGTTGTTTAGATAGCTACTTTGTAGTTTATTTATAAGGAGAGTGCCTATTTTAAATATTTATAATTTCTGAGATTCAGCGAGTTGCCAGCCATTAGCCTGTCATACTGAGCAGAGTAAAGACGCTTGATGTTCCGCCACAAGATGGCGACAGAGACCGCATAATAAGTCCTTAGAGGAGGAAAAACTCAGCATAATTGAAACTACAGCTGAACAAATCGTCATAAATCAGGTAAGTGACATTCTAAGTCGATCTCTCTCTTTTGTGTGTTGTACAGCTGTATTTATACCATAGTAATCTGCTAGTATTTGCTTTTTCAGGATTTATTATTGTGATCTCCTGATTGCAGCAAAGAAATACTGGGAAATCTCTGTAGACTGATGTCTTTTTATGCTGTTCAGCCTTATAATCTGAAAATGTGGGCAAAATCAGCTGTTTTGTCTTCATTTAAGACATTACGCTAGAGAATCATTCAAGTATAGCTTTGAAGAGATATATGTGAAGTAGCAATGGTTTCTGCTGAGCAGATGTTAATGAATGGCGGAAGAAAATAGTTCCTCTTAAAAAGAGTTTTTGAGACTTTTTTGACTTTTTTTATATATATACATGAGTATATACACTCCTAGCAGTGCGATATGGCTGTATATCGTCACTGGTGGGACACTAATGCTGCGTTACACCAGACGTGGATGAAGCATTAAGCGTGAGTGATTTACATGGTAAGTCAATGCAAAGACACGAATAGACATACTGCGCTGTGATACGTGTGAATGAGGTGGCGCAAATAAATCGCTCAAGTTGGAAAAATTAGTATAGAATTAATTACATTAGTATATGTGAGGGGGCAAACTTTTCAAGATGGGTGGTGACCATGTGGCCACTTTGAAGTCGGCCATCTTGGATCCAACTTTAGCTTTTTTCAATAGGAAGAGGGTCATGTGACACATCAAACTTATTGGGAATTTTACAAGAAAAACAATGGTGTGCTTGGTTATAAGGTAACTTTATTCTTTCAGGAGCCCCCGCACATATACTAATATATACTAATGTATATATATACTTTTTCCATGAAAATAGAATGCTGTCAGAGGAAATAAATCCTTATTCTGTTAAATAGAAACTTATTATTATACATATTATAAATATATTTTAAATAATTGAAATTTCACTGGAGGGCTAAGGATTTTATAGGCTATATGAAGTAAATGATCGCTGGTAAAGTCAATATTGGTTTCTTACCATAAGTGTCACTAAGGCCAGAACTATAGTGGAGCGCAGATAGGAGTGTCTGTGCATCTTTGGTTGACAAGCTGCATTGTTTACAATCTCCATGATCAACTCCTCCTGCACGACACAAACACAACTGCACGTTATAATTCATCTCTTCAAAAAAGCTGCAGAGTGACCTGCACAAGAAAGCTGCTGCAAATAATACAATATGTAAAAATGACATTACATTTAAGAACACATGATGGGAAAGGTTAGGTTGAAAGTTTATCATTTCTATGTGGAGTTTGCATGTTCTCTCCGTCTTGGCGTGGGTTTGCTTCGGGTGCTCCGTTTTCCCCCACAGTCTAAATGCATGCGCTATTGGAGAACTGATGAACTAAATTGGTCGTAGTGTTAGTGTGTGAATGGGTGTGTATGGATGTTTCCCAGTACTGGGTTGCAGCTGGAAGGGCATCCGCTGTGTAAAACATATGCTGGATAAGTTGGCGGTTCATTCCGCTGTGGCGACCCCTGTTGAATAAAGAGACTAAGCCGAAGGAAAGTGAATGAATCCCAATACTGTGCAGCCCTAGATTATACTAAACCCCAAAGCATTTATTTTTACAGTTCTTCAATATTATTAGTCAGCTATTTAATTGGCTATGTCAGTGTTTCCCAACCCTGTTCCTGGAGGCACACCAACAGTACATATTTTGGATGTCTCCGTTATCTGACCCATTAACTTCAGGTTCTGGAGTCTCTTCTGATGTTATGATAAGATGATTCAGGTGTGTTTGATTAGGGAGAGGTTGAAAATGTGGACTGTTGGTGTGCCTTCAGGAACAGGGTTGGGAAACACTGGGCTATGTAATGTAATTTATAAGAGAAGTCAAAGAAACCACATATAATTTAAAAGTAGGGCTGGTCAAGTTATAGGGATTGACCATTAGGTGGCAGTGTCTTTCCACATGCATTTATGAAATACAAAATATCCACATGCCTTGTCATTTTTTCGTTATACAATTCAAGTTATTGATTCATTTTCCTCCGGCTTAGTCCCTTATTTATAAGGGGTCACCACAGCGGAATGACTATTCCAGCATATGTTTTGCGTAGTGGATGCCCTTCCAGCCTCAACATAGTACTGGGAAACAATTCAAGTTATTGCAGAATATTGAGAATATTAGACAAAGGCAAACATTAACTCCAGTTGACATCCTTTTTCATACTTTCAGTCTTTGTCCAGTATTAAACTCTTTATTTAGGCTACAATTTTCAGACAAATTTCCACATTTATTTTATTAATTAGATACTGGACCGTGTCCCCTACTTGCATTATTTAGCCTCGACCCTGCACGTTTTCTTGTCATGTTCACAGTCAAATGAACTTGCCTTTTGTTTAATAACTTATCTATTTAAATAGAAAAAAATAGATTTATCATTTGCATTTATACTTAAAAATGGTACACTATCTGGCAACCCTTCCTGTCATATTTTAAAGATATAGAAATAATAGAAGATTTGATCGAAACGATTAAATAATAATAATAATAATAATAATAATAATAATAATAATAATAATAATAATAATAATAATAGTACACTGAAATAAATTTCACTGGCCTATTTTCCATGCCCCTGGCTTATTTATAAATGGAGAAATACTCTTCTTTATTTTTAATAGTGTGTCTCTCTGGTTATTAAGCATCAATAATCAGAAATATTCATCAAAACATTTCTCTTTGGTTACTTTGTTCAAGCATGTTGGCAAATGTATCTGCGACATGTTAAGACAATTGCAATAATCAAAAAATAATTAATGAATTAAGAAATAAAAAATAAAAAATAAATAATTAAAATAATGAATAAAAATTATAAAAAAAATAAAATAAATAAATAAATTAATTAAAATAATGAATAAAAATTATTTTAAAAAATGGATTAAAATAATGAATTAAAATAATAAATAAATAAATAAAAACAATAAATAAATAAATAATAATAAATATATAAATATAATTAATAAATAAATACAAATAAATAAATAAATAAATAAAATAATGAATAAAAATAATAAATAAATAAATACATAAATACATAAAAACAATAAATAAATAAATAAATAATAAATAAATATATAAATATAATAAATAAATACAAACAAATACAGATAAATAAATAAATAAATAAATAAATAAATAAATAAATAAATAAATAAATAAATAAATAAATAAATGCATTCATACAAACATATATACATACATACATTTCAATATACTTTCACTTTGCCTTGGTTGGGTAACATGAAACCGAGAATCTATAATCTAGATCTGGCTCGTTTTTATGCTTACAGCTCATCTTAGTCATGAAAGCTATACGAATGCGCTACAATCAAACAATCAACGCGCTATATTCAATTGATCTATAAACTTTGCAATCCAGCGAACAAACTGGCACTTCCGACAATAAAAAAGTGCTGCTTCTTCATTTAACATCTTGTGTAAGTCTGATGTTCCGCTTCAGATTACAATGGGGTTTATAGGAATGTTAATATCAATGGTTCTCATTCTCACATTTGGTTTGGGTATGCAGAGAATTCACAGCTGCATTTAAAGCCGTCATTAGAGGAGCTGTAATAGCTTATTGTGGTAAACTAAGATGTGTGTGAATCAGTCACAAGCAAAAATGAGACGTTCATTAATTCATTCATTTTCCTTCAGCATAGTCGCTCGATCATCAGAGGTCAGCACAGCAGAATGAACCACCAACTATTCCAGCATATGTTTTACACCGCGGATGCCCTTCCAGCTGCAAGCAGTACTGGGAAACACCCCTCGCATTCACACACACACACACACACACACACACACACACACACACACACTATGGCCAATTTAGTTAATCAATTCTTCTATAGTGCATGTGTTTGGACTGAAACAGGAGCACCCGGAGGAAACCCACGCCAACACTGGGAGAACATGCAAACTCCACACAGAAATGCCAACTGGAGGACACGAACCAGCTACATTCTTGCTGTGAGATGACAGTGCTAACCATTGCGCCACCGTGCCATCCCACAAATGTGTTTTTGTATCTCGGAGTTTTAGTCTCACAAAGTTCTTACTTTATTTAGTTTATATTAAGCAGTTTTTTTTTTTTACTTTTTATTTAAGATTTTTTCAATATATTTTTTTTTACAGAACATCCCCTTCCCCAACAATTTAACCCCTTACACATGAGGTGATACATAAAATAAATAAATAAAAAACAATAATAAAAATTATAATAAAAAAATTAAATAATAATAATAAATTAAACATTTAAATAGTAAAAAAATAAAGAATAAATAAATAAATAAAAGGTATTGCCATCATAATAACTTTACGGGGGATACACTTGTACATCAAGTTACATTGTGTTGCATTGTAGTTACATCAAATTACGGTGACAGTAGGTTAAGCAACTTCTAAATATGTCATAATACTTTTCCACCTCTTCAGAAAAATATCAGTCTTCATTTGAAGACATTTGTTCCATTATATAAACCTGTTTAAGTCTCTGAATCCACTGAGCCACCTTTGGAGAACATATTGAGCAGTTTTACACGTTTTTTGTCTCACAAATTTTACCTTTTTCTCACAATTCTAAACTATAAACTGTAAAATATAAACTCATAATTGCAATGAACAACGTCCAAACTGTGAGGGAGTAAGATCTTAATTGTCAGATATAATCTGTCTAAGAATTGGCAGACATATTAAATAAAATTGAAGCTAAAATTGAGCTTTTTTAATGTTTTGAATCTACATGTTGCCGTTTTTAATGTGCTTTTTCACCAAATAAATAAAGTTTTGATTAGAAACTTTGAAAAATACAAACAATTCCTTCCTCAACTATGATTTTAATTATGTAGAGATATACATTTGAAGACAAAATAATTTTATGTTAACACTTTATCAAATGCTTTGCAACTAAATATTAAACATAATAGTTTTATTAACTAATTTCTAATAATAATTTATTTAGTTTTTGCCATGATGACAGCACATTATTTTAAGGTTATCTTACAATGTATTTCAAGAGCAACCATCTCCCATACACAGAATCGCCGGTTCGATCCCAGCTCAAACAGGGTTGGCTGAAGTAGGATCGCTGGGTTACATGTGGGGGCTCGTCCGGGATGGGCGTGAGGTTTAGGGTGGTGAGTTCAACAGAGACCAGCAAGTGAAGTGCTATGCAGGTAAACCTCACTCATCTGACCTCTAAAGAGGCTCTAGCGACAGAAGTCTCCTTGTTAGAGCAACCGACTGCGCATGGATGGATTTGCTCTTCAATGTTTGGACTTTCAGCAGTGAAAATTAAACCACACTGAACTGAACTGAACTTCAACTCTGAAAACTGGACTGACACGGTTTCAATCTTCTATGTGAAGCTGCTTTGACACAATCTACATTGTGAAAGCGCTCTAGAAATGAAGATGAATTGAAAATATCTGGTCGTACCTCTTCCTCACACCAGTCATACACCTTCCAGGCACAAACGAAAGATGATCTGTGGCGTTTCCAGAACTCCAGAAACACCGTGGCTGAAGATGAAGACAATGATATTCGTCATAACATTAACTCAATCCAAATTAAAGCAAGTTATTGATGCAGAACTTACCCCACACGGCCATGAACATAGCGAATGCCACTGTTCCTGCATTGTCAAACAGGAGGCTCACCTGTGACCAGCACAAAATAATTTCAGTATTATCCTATTTAAACCCAAGCAAACAACAAATGTTCTGGCAAGCCTCCCTAAAGGTTATAAACAAATATTATGCGGCTAAAATGAATATGACAGCTGCTCAGAGTGATCTGTGCAGAACGTTCTTGATATGTTTTGCTCTTTTACGTTTTAGTAAGACTTTCAGCATTTCTCAAATGTCCCCACTTGTTCCAGAATGTTCAAAATGACGTAAGACAAACATTCTTGTGTGTTTGTGTTTACATGTTAGTTTGTTTTGAAGCCTTGATGTCAGTAAAGAGCCTCCAGTGACATGTGGAATGGAAAGGGTTTGACTGAAATATAAAAGTGCGTTACCTTTGCGTACATGCAGGTGTCAGAAAGATTCCAGACTTTGCATTTATTATTGCACAAAGGGCACATGGTTATGTTGGAATTGCACACCTCCTGTCTGCATGCACACACAACACACACACACACACATCAGCTGATTTTGTTTCAGGATTTTTATATTACTTACACAGTTGAAAACAAAAAGAGTAGCCATATACCGATTAGCTATCTTTTGTAAGTTTACATTGTGAAATTTGCATTTCAAGCATTAATTACAATGTAGTTAACGCTTGTTTATGTGTCTTTTTCTGCTCTTATGATGAAGTTTTAATTTCATTTGTATGGTGTGATGATACAACGACAATCTGTGTTAATATTAATTACACTCTTTATTTTCATACTTGTTAAATCCACAGAATACAACTCTAAATACATCTCCGTCGGTCTATTATGTTGGACAGAATCATAATTCAGCCTATATTTCATTGCAAGTTTCTTTCACAGCTTGCTGGCTTCAAGCTAACTTGACATTCTCTATTTTCAAAACTGAGGTATGATGTTTTATGTGTATATTTTAGAGTACAACATGCCTGACATGAGCTTCAGGAGCTCATTAATATTCATGACCCTTCCAAATAAGGTAAAAACAGACCATTTGATTCCCTGGGCACTTCTCTGTGTTGTAAAAGGACACGTGAAGAAATGCCAGACTTACCTAAGCTACATACATTCTATTTAGGGATCAGAAAACTATAAAATATTGTATCAGCTCAAATATGGCACCTTTAATTTATATTATTTAATTTGATATGACTTATGGTAATCAAAAATCTATTCACGTGGTCAATTCAGATGGTTTCAAACTGAATATTGTTGTCCGTGTCAACGTGCTGCCTGACATTTCTGATTATGAGGCTACTCACATGAGAGGACTTGTGCTGTAGAAGGCCAGGCCATACAGGAACACGATGATCCCGATTACAGAAGCAGGAATCAGGAGAAATGTGTACCAACCCAACCACAGAAAATAAAGAGCCACCTTCTCGCCAAGGTAGTTTCTGATAACAGACAATAAATGAATCACAAAGAAACTGTCTTTTAGTTAATTAACACTTTCTATATTTTGTGCTTTGAGTTTATTTACAGTTCTTAAGTTTTTAAGTGCTCTGTCGACTTTTGATGCGGAAAATTCAACTCTGCAGTTTAACAAAGTGACTTTTAGCGACATTTTAGTAATTTTAAATAGTATATAATAGTGTATAAGAAATTGATAAATATATAAAATAACAGAAAATGTACTGGCTGTTTATTACAAGGTTTTTATAGCGTAATATACAACACCAACCGAGACAATATAGCACCGCAAACTATTAAAATGTCAATAAAAGTGACTTTTTCCACACTTTTCAAGGTTAAAAGTTGTCAGAAGAAAGATCAAGGTCTCATAATGCAATTCAAAGACATAAATAAATGAGGAAAAATAAAAGCATGAGCCACAAAATACAGAAAACTGCTTATTTATGTATATTTTTACAGTGTATAATAAAATGGAGACAGGTTTAACTAAAAAATAATAAGAAAGAGAACCTGACGTTAGTTATGGGTTGCCCTCGAAAAGTTGCAGACCATCGAGCCCAGCTCTTCTTCAGTTCTTTCTGCTCCCTTTTCTAGAATTTAAAAGAGACGAAAGACTTACTAAAGGTGAATTGACTACTAAATCCCTAAGCTCTTTTCATTTAAATCAATGGCAATCACTGTATTTTAATCATAATTAAAACAAGCATGCAGCATGAGCAGTGTTAAATCAAACTGCATCATTTCAGACAGAGAAAAAAAATACTGATGGTGTGAATTTAGTTTAGTGAAACTATTGGCCTTCTTCTTAAAACCTGTAAAGAAAAACATCAGACAAACTGAATGAGGTGCAGATTCACTCTCTGCCATAGGCAAATGAATCAGAAGTCCCAAAACAATTGCAGGAAAACAGCTCACTTCTGCATTGAATATGTATATGCTTTTGTTTTGACAACCTTGTTTTAACTGACTTATGTACAGAATACAGATCTTTTGAAATATAGGAAATATTTCACCTTTTTTACTTTATTCAAAGCTTCAGACAATGTTGATAGAATAATCATAACTAAAACATATTAGTCACATGACAATACAAGTTGTGTGTCTGTATATATCAATATTCTACACTACATGAACACAATCAACCCTGACTATGGGATATAAAGGTTGAACCTTGTATACAGTGCATCTGAAAAATATTCATAAACATTTGTTTATGTTACAGCCTTATTCAAAAATGGATTAAATTCATGTATTTCCTCAACATTCTACACACAATCCCCCAAAATGAAATTGTTGCAAATTTATTAAAAATAAAAAAAAGCTGTAAAGTCACATGTACATCAGAATTCACAGCCTTTGCTCAATGCTATGTTGATGCACCTTTGGCAGCGATTACAGCCTCTAGTCTTTTTGAATATGATGCCTCAAGCTTGGCACACCTGTCTTTGGGAATTTTTGCCCATTCCTCTTTGCAGTACCTCTCAAGCTCCATCAGGTTGGATGGGAAGCGACGGTGTACAGCCATTTTCAGATCTCTACAGAGATGTTCAATAGGATTTAGGTCTGGGCTCTGGCTGGGCCACTCAATGACTTTCACTGAGTTGTTGTGAAGCCACTCCATTGATATTTGGCGGTGTGCTTTGGGTCATTGCCCTGCTGGAAGATGAAGCGTCGCCCCAGTCTGAGGTCAAGAGCACTCTGAAGCAGGTTTTCATTCAGGATGTCTCTGTACATCGCTGCATTCATCTTTCCCTCTATCCTGACTAGTCTTCCAGTTCCTGCTGCTGAAACACATCCCCACAGCATGATGCTGCCACCACCATGCTTCACTGTAGGGATGGTATTAGCCTGGTGATGAGCGCTGCCTGCTTTTCTCCAAACGTAACGCCTGGCATTCACTCCAAAGAGTTAAATTTTAGTCTCATCAGAGCAGAGAGTTTCGTTTCTGATGGTCTGAGAGTTCTTCAGATGCCTTTTGGCAAATTCCAGGCGGGGAGTGGCTTCAGTCTGGCCACTCTACCACACAGGTCTGATTGGTGGATTGCTGCACAGATGGTTGTCCTTCTGTAAGGTTCTCCTCTCTCCACAGAAGAACGCTGGAGCTCAGACAGAGAGACCATTGGGTTATTGATCACCTCCCTGACTAAGGCCCTTCTCCCCTGATCACTCAGCTTAGATGGCCGGCCAGCTCTAGGAAAAGTTCTGGTGGTTCAAACATCTTCCACTTGTGGATGATGGAGGCCGCTGTGCTCATTGGAACTTTCAGAGCAGCAGAAATGTTTCTGTAACCTTCCCCAGCCTTGTGCCTCGAGACAATCCAGTCTCAAAGGTCTACAGACAGTTCCTTTGTCTTCATGCTTGGTTTGTGCTTTGACATGCACTGTCAACCCTGGGACCTTAGACAGGTGTATGCCTTTTCAAATCATGTCCAATCAGCTGAATTGACCACAGGTGAACTCCAGTGAAGCTGCTGAAACATCTCAAGATTGATCAGAGGAAACAGAATGTAACTGAGCTCAATTTAGAGCTTTAGGCCAAAGGCTGTGAATACTGATGTACATGTGACTTTACAGCTTGTTGATTTGTAATAAATTTGCAACAATTTCAAAAACTCTTTTCTCACATTGTCATTATGGGGGATTATGTGTAGAATGTTGAGGAAATTCATAAATTTAATCTATTTTGGAATAAGGCTGTAACATAAACACATGTTGAAAAAGAGAAGACCTATCAATACTTTTCGGATGCACTGTATATCACTATGTAGCCGATTATTTTAGTTCATGTGTAATTCATATTGGTTTATACTGGATTTTTAAGCAGGATAAATGTGATCAATTTCGATATGCACAGAATTGTCACACTTTGATATACTTCCTTATCAAGAAATTAGCATTAAGTTAACCTGCCATGTGAACTCCGCATGACAGGTGAGCAAAATGCTGTGAGGACGAGGAAATCTGATAAAATCTCACCTCGTGTAAGCAGAAGTACGTCTCAAAAACATCTTTTTTTATCAGATCAGGGAGATATTCTGGAACACCTGAGAGAGAGGTAAAGCGAGAGAGACATTATGCAGTGTTGGGTGATACTAGTTACCATATTTAAATTACTTATCTGCTGAAAAAGAAAAGTAAGGGATTACTGTACATTTTAAGGTCATTTAATTGCAGATACTTATAATCTACTTGCATTAAATACTGTACATAAATTTCAAGAGTTTCATGGGTCACCACAGTGGAATGAACCGACAAATATTCCAGCATATGTTTTACGCAGCTATGCCCTTCCAGCTGCAACCCATTACTGGGAAACACCCACACACTCTCACATTCACACACATATTCATACAATACGGCCAATTCAGTCTATTCGTTTCCCCTATAGCGCATGTGTTTGGACTGTGGGGGAAACCGGAGCACCCGGAGGAAACCCACACCAACACTTGGAGAACATGCAAACTCCAAACAGAAATGCCAACTGACCCAGGAAAAACTCGAACCAGCGACCTTCTTGCTGTGAGGCAACAGTGCTAACCAGTGAGCCGCTGTGCCACCCCATTATACAAACATATTTTGCTGAATAATTATATCACTATACCTACTAAAAAGTTCACATAGATGCATACGAAACAGTCAGAAATCAAACACAGGTATTTAAAAGATTTTGTAACATAACTTTTCTTGAGTATACATTTACTTTACATCATATACATGGCTTAAATCTAAACAACTAAAAGAGTTTCAAGCGTTCACACTTAGGTTAATAGCAGGTTTGGCATGCTGTCCCAGGAGAGATCCCTGGCATCAGAGATAATTGAGCCCAGGGCTCCCGCCTGGTCAATAAGCATTAAAGCGGGTCTGAGATCAGGTAGTTCTCGAGAGCTTCCCTTAGAAAGAGGAAAAGGAGGAGATGGGGTGGAAGGGGGGATTCTTCCAAAACGAAGATGAGGCAGTAGGGTAAAATCAGTCCATTTATAATAGGCTTGAATAGATCTGATTGGATTATTGCTGATTACGGATGAGAAGATGTCGTTCTAAAAATAATTTAGATATAGTTTTAATGATGAAGTTTTAACTCACCCATTGGATTCTACATATTTAAATCAATACTACAAATACACTGATGTAATATAATTTAACTTAAAGATTAAAGTCACCCACCTTGTGTGTCAATGCTTGTGTGATGAACTATAAAATCAACCACACGTATCCTGAAACAGAGTCACAATCATCACAGACTGTTACAAAGCTTGTTTTTTTATCTGTGCCCTCCTTTCTTATGACCCAATTATGATGTGTTACATTATTAAAAAATGTATCTATATTAAACTCTAACATAATATCTGGAACTGGAACAGTAAATACAAGATATATCCTTCTACATACATACGTAACTCATAGGTAATATACACAATTTTGCATATTAACTTCAGGAGAAAAGCATGTGCAAAGATTAAAGGCAAAATAAATGACGGGATTATTCTAATAAAAATATATTATGCTTGAACTATCACACAGACTCAAGTGAAAGGAAATTCAGATTATCATACTAGATTATTAATAATAATCAATGAAAAGAAACAAAGAAATTACTAATTTACATAAATTCTGTTAAATAGTTGTTTTTCTACAATATATTTTACATTATAAAATGTTATTTGTTTTACCCCTTTTTACTGTTTTCTATTTCGCACAGAATATTTAATGTTATTATAATGGTACTTTAATGAATTAGGGTACAACGGAGTTGAGGATCCACGTGCAGTTTATTACAAGGAATAGTCAGGCAGGCAACAGTCAAAACAGGCAAACAGCAGCACACAGGAGATCCAAGAGCGTAAACAAAAGCAGGCAAATAGTCAGGTCAGGCAGCAAAATGAAGTAAAGAGTAAAACAAAGCAAAGGTCAAAAACATGGGAAGGTAAGGCAAGGATAACGCTTACGTGATGCTCTAAACGGAAACAAGACTCAGCAAGGAGTGTGTAAATGTTAGATCGCTGGTGATCGTGACAGGTATTTTGTACTAGGATTAGATTAGTAAGTTATTAATTGGAATTAATTTAGAAGTCTCCTCATTTGTTTGGGAGTTTTGTGATGCATTTAAATAGGAACGTAACGATTGTTTATTTTTGTACTAAATGTAATGATTATTTATTTTTTGTTTGTGTGTATTGCTGTGAATGTGTTACCTGGTCGATTGTGGTACAGTACCCTTCTGTTCACAGCTCCAGTTACAGGCGTCAGACACTTTTAAGAGATACCGGTACGTCTCAAAAATTGAATCTGCTGCTCTGATGCAATAAAACATCTTTTCATCACTGTTTGTATATTTCTGCAAAAAGAAAAAACATAACTCACCAACTATGAACAATAAACC
This sequence comes from Danio aesculapii, assembly GCF_903798145.1. Lineage (NCBI taxonomy): Eukaryota > Metazoa > Chordata > Actinopteri > Cypriniformes > Danionidae > Danio > Danio aesculapii. The sequence goes on from NC_079459.1 coordinate 1,070,458, forward strand.
ACACATTAGTCGGGGGATTCAATGCTAGTTGCGTTCTTCAAACAATACAGTACAGCCATTAAATATTTCTTAATGATAAAATATCACTATCATCTGACTATCACAACTCAATTTTATAGGAAGCAACTATTAGTTACACTTTCATATAATAAAAAGGGGAATATTCCCTTAAAGGGGAATCCAAACTACCCCTTTTGTACTGTTCTCTGAGGTTAAATTATAATGTTATCAAGATTTCCACATCAAGAGACATCATGATTTAGAAGTTGCTATTTTCTGTTTGACCCCTATCAGAACACTGTTTAAATGGGCGTGGCCAATTGTAGACTCAGAAGTAAATGCCCACTGTTTTGATTGGCTGACAGGTTTGCATATTAACAGGACTAAATGAGCAGTGAAGTACAGGTGGATGTTGATTTTGTGTGGGCAGGGCTTATCCACACCATTACATCACACAGTGGGGAAAATAAGTACTTAACATGTCATGTTTTTTCCTGGATATAATATTTCTAAAGAAGCTGTTGACATGAAATTAAAGCAGATTTTGGTAAAAACCCAAACAATACAAACATAAAAATAAAACAAAACAAAAAAAATCAACAAAGAGTCAAAATCTTGATGGTTCTGTCGGTCTCATCTAACAAATCTGAGCTTTATTTTGTGTTTTCAGTTGGATTTGAGTCAGGTGATTGGCTGGGCCATTCTTACAGCTTGATTTTCTTTCTCTGAAAGCATTTGCTAATGTAGATGTTGGACCGAAGCAGTTGATCTTAATTTCCAATGACAAAGGGCAGAGGGTTGCTTTAGAGCTACTAAGAGATTTCAGCTGCTGTCTGGGCTTTCACTGTCTTTCTACACCTTTCTTCATGTGTTCAATACCTTTTCCCTGTGTCCTTTCATTTTATTATGCATAACTTAATTTCTAAACTAATTAGATTTGTTTTCTTTGCATTATTGGATTTCTTTGGTTGTTATTAACATCCATTCCAAGTCAACGGCACCTTTAGAAATATGTTTTCTGAGAAAAATGGTGACTTGTTGAATCTGTATTTTCCCCGCTGTATCTTAGAACATTCCAGAACCTGTGGTTTTGACAGGCTGACACACAATTTTGAGCTCTAAAACTTACAGGATGTATTACTGTACCCTGATCTGTTAAATGTCAAAAGGTTAAGGGAACTGTGAATTCTTAGTTCACAACCTCTTTAAGTCAAGTTTATATGAAACGCCTTAAAGCTACTCAGAACATACCAATAAAAAAATGTGCCTTACCTTTACAGACAATTGCCTCTGTTTCAAAGCTTGAATGAAAGCATTACGTTTTATTGTGCTGTGACTGTTCTCGTCATCTGAGGTTTTTGCCACAAGAACATAATCGTAGGTCAAAGAAGGGTGCTGACATCCAAAAGAAAGAACAATAATATGAATTAGTATTATTATTACTAAAACTAAATCTTTCCTCATGTATATACAGTGAATTCATACATGGACCAATTTCATTTGGGTTTGTAAACAATTTAAACATTAGCTGAGTCAAAAAGACTAAAGTGCAATTTAAAGGCTTAATTAATTAGGCAAGTTAGGGTAATTAGGCAAGTCGTTGTATATAATGATGGTTTGTTCTGTAGACAATCGAGAGAAAAAAAACATTGCTCAAGGGGGCTTATAATATTGCCCTTAAAATGGTGTTTAAAAAATTAAAAACTGCTTTTATTTTAGCTGAAATAAAACAAATAAGACTTTTTCCAGAAGAACAAATATTATAGGAAATACTGTGACAAATTCTTTGCTCTGTTAAACATCATTTGCGAAATATTTGAGGAGGCTTTAATTTTGACTTAGACTTTATATTTCTACCAGAGTCTCGCTTTGAAACCCACATTTGATGTACAATCGATCTATTAGTTGCACTGACATAATTTCGTTCTCATTGTTAGATGTGAAAGGTCTTACCACTGGAACCATAGATAGGTTTTCAATGCCATTCTCATTTACAATTCCGATGGTTTCTAAAAGGTCAATGCTCCCCTAAAACAACACAATAAAAACAGTTCAGAACAGTTAATACCAGTAATGTATTGAAACCACTTAAGGGGAGTAAATAACAAATACATTTGTAGTTTTTGGGTCAAGTTCACATTAGTTCAAGCTATTTATTTACTTATTTATTTATTTTTGTCAAACCACATACTTCAGAGCCACTTCTGAAGAGTTAGAAAGTTGTGACCTTGTGTTTGTGCTATAATAACCAGCATAATAGCATGCTTGCATATGCACAAAAATAAAAAATGCAACCATTTGGGAAAGTTTTGGAAGTTCTGATTTACCACAGAGTTCTACTTTCACACTACTGACCGATTTGTGGTTCATTGTGCAACAAGCAATGCTTCATTTAATTCTGAGAGTGCATCTGGGAATACCAGAAATACCATTGTGCTGACTCAAGAGTTATCAAGTCATGAGGGTTACGTTGTTTCTGCATTTTTAATGCCCATGTTTAGAAGGCATTTCACATACTTTGATGCAATCTGATTCTAGATAATTAGTTATTTTTTCTTTAAAGCCACCTTTAAATAGATCTCACAACAGCGTAAACGTTCCACCCAGCAGAAGCAGAAGTATTTCAACAATAGCACATGTTTTGATAGGTAAGAGAAGACAATAGAAGGGTTTGTGTTTCTTGCCATGACTCAAACGCAGGTTGTTTCGCAGATACCATGTTTACAGATACCTCTTCTCCACGGTTTAACTTGAATCAAGTGACAGTTTCTCACAGACAACTGAGCCATGACACTGTAGACAGTTTCATATTTCAGTTACTTCCCTTACAGCTTTTATCAAACTAAATATATAACTCAGCGTTGCACAATGTTTTACTTATGCCAGGGGATGTTCTCTAAACATTCTGTCAAGGTTGTCTTCAGTAACACTGTGATGCAAATTTCTTTGATAAGCCTAAAACATTGATTATATCCTTCCTGAAATGTGTTAGGTAGACCTTGGTCTGTCGAATTTCTTGCACATTGTTGAGTCCAACAACAGAACTAGAAGCTCTGTTCATTTGTTATCGGCAAGTTGCGAATTATACATTGCCGATTGGGGGGAGGGGGTCCAATTTTTCTGTAATGTTAGTTTGTGTAGAGCATGATTTAGTTAATTATATATACACAGTTACACAGTTGAAGTAGAAGTGCACAGTTGTAGAAGTGCATAAGACGAATCATAAGCCTAAACTTAACATAAACAGTAAGCATATCCCTTCATTCTGATTGGCTGATTGGAATGTTGCTCCAGGATCAACACAGATGTTAATCCAGGAGCATGTCCTGCTTGGTGAAATCAGGTTGGCGATTTGTGTTTATGCAACAATAATTTAAAGACATGCTATTTTAATAGATATAATCCATTGTTTTAAATTATTAGTATTTTTTTTTATTTCAGTGTCAATCGCAATTGCTTTACAGTAGCCTACTGTAGTTCTTACTTCCCTTGCTAAAGCTGCTATTGTTGTCTTTTGTTTGATTGTCATATACTGAACCACTTTCCTTCAAAAATTGTCATTTACCTCAGCTATTTGGTTACTGAAGTGTAGTTTATTATACTTATGCTTAGAACAGAGATGCCCAAACTAGAGCCCGCGGGCCAAAGTTGGCCCATTGGAAGCTTTGATTTGGCCCACCATTCCATCTGAGAGGAGGATGATGAAGAGGGTTGGGCCGAGCGTCTTTAACACATAGATTATCATTTTTAATTTGAGGAAATTTGTTTGTTTTAATTGCTGAGCTGCACAATAAGCAAACTGACTTTAAATGTTTCAATTAAATGCTGTAAATGAATCAGAGTTTTTTCAATTGTAAATACTGATGGATTGAGGACTATGCAGAAGACATCGGCAAGCGAAAACTATATTCTGTTATAAATTAGAATTTTTGTTTTTATAACATGTAAATAAATACTGTATTAGTTAATATAAAGCAATGATTTCTAGTCATTTTTAAATATTATTAAATGAATTAAATTACCCATGGAAACTATAGGACGATAAGCGTTTTCAAGGTATACCGCAGTTTGGAAAGGTCAAGGTTTTAAAACCGCTAACATTTTCTGCTATAGCGTTCCTATGGTATATGTATGATTTTTTATTTACGTTTTTTTGTTTTGTTCATTTTTTTAGGATGACAGTATCTTTCAGCAGAAAAGATATCCAAAGATGCTGTTTTAAATAGTAAAGAAATCAGTGCTTTTGAAACTAATGAAGACAGCAGAAGTCAAGGATTCACTTTCATTATTTAGCCTGACATGATAAAATATCAATAAATGTTTCTCAAAATAAAATATTTTGTGTTCAGGGGGGGGAAAGTTGATGCTTTTTTACCAAGACATTTTAAAAGAATATATTTTAGAGCAGTAATCACAACACCATGAAACCGTAGTTGTTTTATTCAAGGTTATCATACCGTCAGAATCTTACACCAGCCCATGCCTGGCAACTATATATATATATTTACCTTCAGCCCACTAGCCTTAATCAAGTTTTTAGCCCTTCATAAGAAAAGGTTTGGGCACCCCTATTTTAGAAGAATACTTTAAAAGGGGAGTGAAGTTAAAATAAAAATGTAAGTGCTTGATAAAAAGAATAACAATAAATTATATTAAAAGCATTATACAGAACAATTATAGCATTATAGAGAACGAGTCAGATGTAACGTTTTTAGAACGTAATGGAAACATTAGCAAAACCTTTTGACAAAGCAAAGCAAATCAAATCAACATCTTCTGAATGAATGTTATCAAGATTCACGGAACAACAAATACACGAACGCGTCATGAGGCAGGTACAGTATAAAGTACAGTATTAGTGCTGGTTTATTCTGCGTGCTTATTGTATGTATTTGCTAAAATTGTCTGTTTGGCTCTCAGTTGTCAGTATTTCCCGGCTATTAGAGAAATAGCTGTCGGTTAGCATCACTACACAAACCAACAAGTGACCGGTATAGCGGTTAAAGTTCACCTCACCTGCCTCCGGTGACCCATTTTTCGGTTCATCGTGAGTAGCTTCAGTCCAGATGTGACAGCGGTGCTGTTTTGACACCAGTCGGCTGTGAGAAAGCTTTAATCACTGGCCATTACGAACCAATGAGTAACCCGAAAACCGTCCGAAAGTCCCGCAAACTTCCGCGCTTCTGGAAGGAACCTGACGCGTGTTGTTGGCTTCTCTTGACAATGACGCTCAGGAATGCTGTCTGGTTAGTAGCGACGGCGACGAGCGACTCGACTCGTGACGTCACCGGCACATTTAGTTTGTTTACTTTTCCCATTTTTGTGTGTGTCATTTTTAATCAGTTATTCATTCAGTCTTTTTATTCATAGTTATTTATTTACTGTTTGTTTGTTTGTTTGTTTGTTTGTTTGTTTTTATTTGTTTGTTTGTTTGTTTGTTTGTTTGTTTGTTTGTTTGTTTGTTTGTTTGTTTGTTTGTTTGTTTGTTTGTTTGGTTGGTTGGTTGGTTGGTTGGTTGGTTGTCTCCTTTTAGTGAATTGGTCATGTTTATTCTTGTCTGTATGTCAAATTTATTTATTTATTTATTTATTTATTTGTTTATTTATTTATTCATTTAATTTATTTGTTTGTTTGTTTGTTTGTTTTTTTGTCTCCTTTTAGTGAATTGGTGATGTTTATTCTTGTCTGTATGTCAAATTTATTATTTATTTATTTATTTATTTATTCATTCATTTATTTAATTTATTTATTTGTTTGTTTGTTTGTTTGTGTAGTTTGTTTGATTGTTTACTTTTCCATTTTTGTGTGTATGCCATTTTCATTTAGTTATCCATTCAGTAATTTTATTCATATTTATTTATTTACGGTTTGTTTGTTTGTTTGTTTGTTTGTTTGTTTGCTTGTTTTTTTTTTTTTTGTCTCCTTTGAGTGAATTGGTCATGTTTATTCTTTTCTGTATGTCAAATTAATTTATTTATTCATTTATTTATTTATTTGTTTGTTTGTTTGTTTGTTTGTTTGTTTGTTTGTTTGGTTGGTTGTCTCCTTTTAGTGAATTGGTCATGTTTATTCTTGTCTGTATGTCAAATTTATTTATTTATTTGTTTGTTTGTTTGTTTGTTTGTTTGTGTAGTTTGTTTTGTGTAGTTTGTTTGATTGTTCACTTTTCCATTTTTGTGTGTATGCCATTTTCCTTTAGTTATCCATTCAGTAATTTTTATCATATTTATTTATTTACTGTTTGTTTATTTGTTTGTCTCCTTTCCTTCTTTTAGTGAATTGCTCACTTTTTATGTGTATGTATAGTTTTGTATCATATTTCTTTCTTTATTATTTGTTTGTGTCCTTTCCTTTCTTTTATTTATTTTTAGTTAAATGTATATTATCATATTGCCTAGTTTATTGTCAATAACAGTTCAAAAAAGTTAACTGAGAAAGTTGTATGTAGATAATAGTGTGTGGCTTGGTGGCTTGTGAATTTCCTTTGACAGAAAAAATACCCACACTAGCATAAACATGGGTTAAACTGAATTCCATTGTATGGCCACTAGATGGCAGCACGAGCGCTGTTTTTATTACTGTAAACAGCCGCTGCAGCTAAAAGAGTTACTACACCCAAAACTGAACATTTCCTCATCCTTCACACAGGTGGCTCCAAACTTACATTAGATTCTTGTTTATGTAAAATACAAAGGAAAATGCAGCCACAGACATCCACATAGGAAAAAAACGTGGGAGATATAATCAAAAAGAAACATTTGTTGTTGTTGTTTTCTGTCTGCCTCTATAGATATAACCCACATCAACTCATTCATTGTTTTGTCACTCGTTGTTTTTATTCATTCTTTCTTTTTTCTTTCTTTATCTGTAGTTTTTGTCTTGTTTGTTTTGTTTAATCAGCTTTTTTATGACTGTACATTTATTTACCTTCTTGATTAGTCGTTCGTTCATTTTTCTTTCTTTCTTTCTTTCTTTCTTTCTTTCTTTCTTTCTTTCTTTCTTTCTTTCTTTCTTTCTTTCTTTCTTTCTTTCTTTCTTTCTTTCTTTCCTTCCTTTTTTCTTTATTTATTTAATTCTTTCGTTCTTCTATTTATCCATCCATCCATCAATACATCAATCCTTCCTTCCTTCCTTCCTTCCTTCCTTCCTTCCTTCCTTCCTTCCTTCCTTCCTTCCTTCCTTCCTTACTTCCTTCCTTACTTCCTTCCTTCCTTACTTCCTTCCTTTCTGTTTGTCTATTCTATTCTAATCTAATATAATCTAATCTAATCTAATCTAATCTCATTTATTCATACCTTTGTCTGTTTTCATTCATTCATTCATTCATTCATTCTCATTGCTTCTTTCTTTCTTTCTTTCTTTCTTTCTTTCTTTCTTTCTTTCTTTCTTTCTTTCTTTCTTTCTTTCTTTCTTTCTTTCTTTCTTTCTTTCTTTCTTTCTTTCTTTCTTTCTTTCTTTCTTTCTTTCTTTCTTCCATCCATCCATCCATCCATTCATCCATTCATCCATCCTGCCTTTTATTAATTCTTTATTATTTTATTTTCTTTATTATACTTTATTATTTTTTCTTTTTCTTTCTTTATTCATTCATTCTTTCTTTCTTTATTTATATTTTGTTCTTTCTTATATGTCAATCTATTATTTGTTTGTCTATAAATTAGTTTTTCCATTTTGTTTTATATAAATTTTATTTAATTATTTGTTCAATCTGTTTTTATAATATTTATTGATTTACTTTTTGTTTGTCTCCTTTTTTCTGTTTTATTCTTCCTTTTATTCTTTCTCATTCTCATTTTCTCCACAGTGCACAAACCAATTTTGGTTTTACACTGACACAATATAAACACAGCACCTATATTGTATTCAAGTGAAAGATTTTTACTGAAAATGTAACTTTTTTGCATCTGATGCACAAAAATTCTCTTAAGAAGTACGAAAGGAGGATAAAAACCCACCTCACAACTTCCCAATCCCATTTCCACTTTCTTTCCCATTTCTAGAAAGACGCTCTGATCTTTTCCGCTTCTGCATTCCCCCTCTCTCAGCTGTAAGTTACAGCCGTCTCTGTGTGTGAGCTCAAAGACACATGTCCTCTGTAATCTCATGAAGCATATTAAGCACCACCCGCTCTTGTCCTGTTATTACTGTGGTCCAGAAAGATGGATTCTACCACCTTCCCATGTGGCATTTGGCTTTTGGAAATAAGCGGCTGTGTTTCTGTCCCACCGCCACACCCTGACTCAACTATACATGTGTGTTGCTGGAGAAAAGGAGAGAGGACGAGTCTATATTTGGCTGCTCAGGCTCCTCTAGTTTCACTCCTCAAACCAGCGCACTGCGTCTTTAAAGAGTTTTTTCTTCTCTTTCTCTCTCTTTAAGGTTGAAAGGTCTTGTTGTACTCTTTATTTCTTTCTTCCATTCATTCATTCATTCATTCATTCATTCTTTCTTTCTTCCATCCGTCCATCCATCCATCCATCCGTCTGTCCATTCATTCATTCTTTCTTTCTTTCTTTCTTTTTTTCCATCCATCCATCCATCCTTTATTCATTCATTCATTCTTTCTTTCTTTCTTTCTTTCTTTCTTTCTTTCTTTCTTTCTTTCTTTCTTTCTTTCTTTCTTTCTTTCTTTCTTTCATCCATCCATCCATCCATCCATCCTTCCTTCATTCCTTCCATTCATTCATTCATTCAGTCATTCATTCATCCTTTCTTTCATTAATTTATTCATCATCTTCATCATTCTTTCTTTATTTCTTTCTTTCTTTATTCCTTCCTTCCATTCATTTAATTTTTTTTCTTTCCTCATCCATCCATCCATCCTTCCTTCCTTCCTTCCTTCCTTGCTTGCTTCCTTCCTTCCTTGCTTCCTTCCTTCCTTCCTTGCTTCCTTCCTTCCTTCCTTGCTTGCTTCCTTCCTTCCTTCCTTGCTTGCTTCCTTCCTTCCTCCCTTGCTTCCTTCCTTCCACCCCTTCATTCCTTCCTTCCTTCCTCCCTTACTTCCTTCCTTCCTTCCTTGCTTCATTCATTCATCCTTTCTTTCATTCATTCATTTATTCATCATCTTCATCATTCTTTCTTTCTTTCTTTCTCCACAAAAGAAGATATTCTGAAGAATGTTGGGAGGAAAGCAGTCATTGATATCCATAGTAAATATATATATATATACTATTGAAGTCAATGGTTGCTTTTTAAAGCATTTTTCTGGATACGTTCCTTTGTGTTTAACAAAAGAAAGAAACTCATAAAGTTTGGAACCACTTGATAGTTGATGGACAGTAAATAGTGAGTAAATATGAGTTTTACTGTCACTTTAATGATTTGACTGTCAAATGAAGAGAGTCAGTTTGCATTTCATCATCATCTCTCTGTCTTAAACACATGCCATGTGTTTCCAAAATCTGCCGACAGCTTTGTTGATGAGCACTGCACAATTTCTGCTGTCATATATATACATATATATATATATATATATATATATATATATATATATATATATATATATATATATATATATATATATATATATATATATATATATATATATATATATATATATATATATATATATATATATATAACTATATAAATAAATTAACAAAATATTGTGATAATTTAATTCTATTTAATTTTATTTAATTTTATTTAATTTTTATTTTATTTTATTTTATTTTATTTTATTTTATTTTATTTTATTTTATTTTATTTTATTTTATTTTATTTTATTTTATTTTATTTTATTTTATTTTATTTATTATTTTATTATTTTTTAAAATTATTTTTTTATTTTATTTTATATTTTATTTAAATAATGATGTGCCAACATAAATTATTCAAAATAAATAGTATGTTTATTTCATAATACAGAAATGAAACAGGAACCAAATTGTATTTCAAATAAATTTCCCTATTGACAGTACTTATGACAGACTATATTTATTTATGACAGACTTTTGCCTATTTTTTATTATATATATATATATATATATATATATATATATATATATATATATATATATATATATATATATATATATATATATATATATATATATATATATATATATACATATTATTAATGAACATTTTTAAAAAGAGGCGTGAGGTATATATGTAAATATATAGATAATATAGTTATATGTTAAATTTGAAAATTTGATTGTAAATCTGGTTAATTCAGCCTTCAATAACACTTTTATTTAAAATACTGTGTAACAAGTATTGTTGTTGACTACTACTCTTTAGCAGTGATCTTTAAATGACTTTGAGCACATTCCATGTTTGTGTCCTTCAAGGTGCAGGACGGGAAAGATGTTTATCACTGTTCATCTTCAGCAACTCCCACATTGCTGATGATAGCAAATGAGCATTAGGAACTGCGGGATCTTTGCAGTTTATAATCTTCACATAATTTGAGATGTTACCCAGATTTATTCCACAATAAATTCCTTATATAATTTCATGTTTGTGCTTCACATAAAGAGACAGATCAGGAGTTAAAATCAATGTGAATTAGAGTCTTATCAGCTATAAACATGGATTTTACTGCTGTATGTTATCAAGGTGTCAATAACCATGAGAAAAATCAGATAACATTCAACGTGAACTCACAAAATAAATAAAAAGAGAATTCAAAATTAACATTGACATTATCCAGTGATTTTATGGATATTGCTTTCCTGATTTAAGGGTTTAGTTATATGATTAATTTGTCTTTGAAACCTTGTCATGTTTGCTCATAAGAGAAAAAACGTCTGAATGATTGTGTACATTCATTCATTCATTCATTTATTTACTTTTTTCAGCTTAGTCCCTATTTAATCAGGATTCGGAATGAACCGCCTACTTATCCAGTAAACCCATACACACTCATTCACACACATACACTATGGACAATTTAGCTTACCCAATTCCCCTATAGCGGAAACCGGAGCACCCGGAGGAAACCCATGCCAACATGGAGAGAACATGCAATCTACACACAGAAATGCCAACTGACCCACCCGAGACTCGAACCAGCAACCTTCTTGCTGTGAGACGAGAGCGATACCCACTGCGCCACTGTGCTGCCCCTGATAGTGTACATATATTTAAATTTTAGATGACTTTAGTAAAATGATACAGCGACTGTTTTATATTCAATATATGAATATTCATTTCAGCTTAGTCCCTTTATTCATCAGGGGTCGCCACAGCGGAATGAACCGCCAACTTATCCAGCATTTGTTTTACGCAGCTGATGCCCTTCCAGCTGCAACCCAACACCGGGAATTAAAACACGAATATATTGCCATATTTGCAAGATGCCAATGAATTTTTCTTCAATTACAACATGAACCAGTAGATTTGCGGTATGAACTGCGGTATTAAACTGGAAGTAGACGTGATTATGTATTTTTAACAAGAACAACTTAATTTTTTCAGATAATTTATGCTAGCATTGCTACGTAGCTGTACTAGACATCAAAAAACTTATATATATTTATTTTGAAATATATAGAAATTGTTTAATATATTAATTTATGTAAATTATATACAAATATGTATGCTAATTTTATTAAATTATGTCTAATATATCAATTAAATGTATATAAATGTAAATATAAACATAAATAGGGCAGAGGTCAGCACAATGCCTCACAGCAAGAAGGTCGCAGGTTCAAGCCTCGACCCTCGAGCCAGTCGGCATTTCTGTGTGGAGTTTGCATGTTCTCCCCATGTTGGCGGGGGTCTCCTCTGCGTGCTCCGGTTTCCCCCACAGTCCAAACACATGCGCTATAGGGGAATTAATTAACTAAACTGGCTGTATATTGTATGAGTGAGTGTAAATGTGAGTGTAAATGGGTGTTTTCCAGTAGTGGGTTGCGGCTGGAAGGGCATCTGCTGCATAAAACATATGCTTGATAAGTTGGGAGTTCATTCCGCTGTGGCAATAAGTGTAATAAATAAGGGATTTAGGAAAATGAATGAATGAATGAATGAATGAATGAATGAATGAATATAAATTATATTAAAGCTAATTAAACAACATTGCCAACCGATGTTTAATAATTATAATGGGCATCTCTTTGTAGTTTTGCCGACAAAATTGCGGTCATTTCATATCCCTCGCCTTTAAAGCAAGAGTACACAGCGAATTTACGAACCCAAGTACGAGGAAGGACGAGCTCATGAATATTAAACAGTTACACTCGCGTAGCTTTGCAGTTTTCCAATTCAAAAGAGTTGTTTTGTATATTCATTAGACCGCGTTGACGTCACATCACAACAGTCCAATAGCGAAGCGGTTCCTCATGAATATTAAACACAGAGCTTTTTGCCATAGTAGGGATCGTAAAGCAGCAACGGAGACCCAAGACCAACCCGAGTGGGCAAATCTGATCCGCAGAGCGTGAAGTAAGCGGTCAGTCCTCGGGCACTGGAGATCAGATCACGGGGCGTGGGCTCCGGAAAGATCTTTCACTTTTCATACAACTACAACAAATTAGTTCACTTCAGGACAGAAAATGAATCGCGGATCGCAAAAGTCGAGTGATGAGACGCTTATAGAAATGAGCCGAACTGCTTGGTCCAGCGGCGGTGAGTGTCCCAAACACGCCTTTACACATTTCCACACAAGGTAAACACCCACGAATGCTCAGTTTTGTGCTTTATATTGCAGTTGGATATGTTTTCATTATTTATTTGACTTATTTCAAAAGTGTCTTTGAAGAGTTAATGTCATGAGGAGGGGATTTTACAAATGCGCATATCCGTTCCGTCCTAATTATGCGCGATAACGTCTTGTTATTTAGCTAGTTCACTGTTAATGCCAATTTTAACGTAGCTGTATTCATTACTAGCTTGTAATGTGTGTTGGTTCGTTTGGAAAAGTCTCTCATTGGCGTTTAATTCTGTAGCTAATTGTATCTACAGTATTGTAGCAACGGAAAAGTTGATAATAAACATTGACATAAGCTAGCTTTTAACTAACAACAGTAAGCTAGACCTGGGGGAAATGGTGTATAATTCAAACAAATGTATATTTCACAATTACAAAAATAGACTAACAACTGGAAATAGGTGTATTATTATACGTCAAATCATTTTAAGTATGATTTTAGAAGTGTTTATTTCAAATATATGAGTTAATACAGATAAAATAGGTGGACGCTAATGTATAATGACAAATATGTTTAAGTTTTATGAGTTTTTATTAATTTTGTGTTGAACACTTGATCAAGTTTTACCTTAAAGGGCTCAATTGTATTTGGTTGTTCTTTCTATGGATGTCAGCGAATGACAGAATATATAGTTTTGTGTTTAACAGAAGAATAGATAAATCATAGAAGTTTAGATCCACATTAGTGTGAGGAAATGTTCATTTTTAGGTGAGCTGTCCCCTTAAAATGGTCACATACTTTCCATTCTCCTTGTCATAGTCAGTCAGTTGTCGTCAACAGAGCGTTTTCTGCTTTAACTCATTACACTTGTAACTACATCACTGATAGATAGTCCTCAGTATGATTAAAAACACTCCTTCATATGCAAATTACATTAAACAGAGCTCTGTGGGTTAAAATCATACAATAACTGATAGTAAATACTTCTCGTACTACTAATGCAAAGACCCAACGCATATGTCTGCACGTGTCAGACCTGTCTGAATGTTGCTGACTTTGTCTTCACTTGTCCGCAGCATTCGAGGAGTTCCCAGATAAGCTGATAACGGGCTCTATAAACACATCTATGCGTTCAACTTTGTCTTTAGTTAACACTCTAGAAACCAGACTAATTCACTGCCAGTTAAATCGTAAAAGCCTTTACCTTCAACTTTGTAACTATTGCTAATGCCATTTTGTTATTGTAGTTTGTGTATCTATTTTTTTGTTTTGCGTGCGCGTTACTAACCACAGTATATGTGGCATGTGCTCACAGTTTCCTGTGCTCGCGCATCACTTCCAGGTTTACACTCTGCTGTATTTAAAGTTGGCACAGTTTCATTACAGTGGTGATGATAAATGTGTAGCTTTTAAAGTACCCTGTTACTATTTGCATTAGGCTAGTTTAGGTGTTCATTGACTCAAACATTGTAGGTAAGACTTTGAAGTTTTATTTCAAGTGCTAAAATTCACATATGGTTACTCATGAGTGTTTTATTTTGAGTATTATCAATAAAGTGGTCAATCAGTACAGGCTTTAAAGAGATCGCTGGTCTGTTCCACGACTGTGGCTAAACAAACTCAGGATTACAGGCTTAGTTTTGAGTTGTCAAAACCAAACAAAGTGGATTTGTTGGCATACCATGACATTGATCATCAAGTTTCTCTGTCAACTCTGGCTTTGATCCTCAGTTCATGTATGCAAATGAAGGCGGGACATCAGTAGCAAACAGCCAATCACATGCCTCAAAGCATAAAGATAGCTATCAAGACATTCGTGCTGCCCATTACGTTACAAACCAAAGGAGAGGGCAAATCCTTCAGCAGGATAGCGCTCCTCATACTTCAGCCTCCACGTGAAAGTTCCTGAAAGCAAAAAAGGTCAAGGTGCTCCAGGATTGGCCAGCCCAGTCACCAGACTTAAACATTATTGAGCATGTCTGGGTTAAGATGAAGGGGGAGGCATTTAATATGGTCCATCAGGCCAATCAGAACAGGGTTCAGAGAGACCACTGGCCTGTTCCACGACTGTGGCTAAACAAACTCAGGATTACAGGATTAGTTTTGAGTTGACAAAACCAAACAAAGTTGCTTTGTTGGCATACCATGACATTGATCATCAACTTTCACTGTTAACTCTGGCTTTGATCTTGAGTTCATGCATGCAAATGAAGGTAGGACATCAGTAGCAAACAGCCAATCACATGTCTCGAAGCATAAAAATACTATGGTTGAGTTATTCAGCGCAATTCACAGGTGAAGAGAAAAAGGTTTTTAAAAATACGAAGAATTTATAGCAAGAGCAAGGTAAAGTTGATAATTATTGTTGATAATGTGAATCGGCATTCAAAAATCAAAGCTTAAATGTATTTATTTTTAAAGCTCTATCTTAGGGCTGGGCAAAAATGCTATCTCGATAACTATTTTCCATATTAAGTGATAACAATATAGTTTTCAATATAAGTTGTTAATGCTTCCAGCTTTAAAAGGGTAACCCACAATAACTGATGCTACAAAAATTAGAGGGTCCATTAAATGGCATAACATATTTTCGGTCAATAAACTTTCAGTGCTGAAAATTCAGTGCATCTGTAATATCAACACACTTTAAGATTTAATTTGTTGCACATTTCTGCTGTGTGATTGGCTCTTCGATCACTTTAGAGTATAAAAGTCCAGAGCTTATCATTGACACAGATTTTATCTCGATTGGATATAATATCATTTATCAGCCCAGACCTACTCTATCTCTTGTTTTAAAAATAAAGTTTTTAAATTGCAGCTGTATATCTGTACATTTATATTTATTTAAAAAATAAATAAATAAACATCTTATGCGTAATTGATTGTGAATATAATAATTATATAAATTATCTCAAATAGTTATACTAAATTTGACTTTCTGCTGACCTCAAAAGTCAATATTTTCAAGTATGTTGGAAACCGGATACCATTGACTAGTATTTTTTTCCTACTATGGATGTTATAGCTACCAGTTCCCAACATTCTTCAAAATATCTTCTTTTTTGTTCAACAGGAAAAAAAGAAACTCATGTTAACTCACTTGAGGCTGAGTAAATTTAACGCAAAAATCCTTGTTATGAGAGGTGTGTGGCAACAGTGTGTGAATGTGAAATGCCTTTAATTGTAAAAATTTATCAATTATTATAATTTTTTATAATAAAAACAGAAACTGTGTCTGCAGAAACACTTTGATTGACAATCTCCCTTTGTATGATGTCATCAAAGGGGGAAACCCCCGCCCACTAGTGACCATCTCTCATTAGCATAGGACATCAGTTTTGTTTTTGAATCTGCCACTATGCTGACACACAGGCATTTGTAGCTCCGCCCTCTTTTAAAAAGAGCACAAGCTCACCAAAACTCCACCAAAACCACATCAAATACTTATTTTAGATCTTGTAAAAAGGGTCACCTCTCTTTCTTTTTATTCTGCACACTTATTCACAATTGTAGATGGAAACATAGCAGCACAGTTATGAACAGTTATAAAATGTTATCTTTAAAAACAGCAGAGACAGTTCATGTGAAAATGATAACGCACACTATTATTACATGAGTTTATGGGTTCAGTGATCAGCTGCCTTCCTGTGAATAGATTAGTCCACCCACATGAAAAAAGCCATCCTTCATTTTCCCTCATGTCTTTTGTAATTAAATTATATACAGGTATTACTAAAGTGTAAATGATTCCTATAGTGATATATATCTGATACATGGTAGTGTTGTATATGCAAATTACATATGATATACAATTTCATGTTTGGACTTCACAAATATGTCATATATGTAACACATATTTCAAAATATTGAATAAAGTGCTCATTGGTTAGCACTTTCGCCTTACAGCAAGAGGGTCAATGCGTCCCGGCTGGGTCAGTTAGTGTTTTTTGTGGAGTTTGCATGTTCTCCTCTTGTTGGCGTGGGTTTCCTCCAGGTGTATTTTGTCGCTGCTGTGTTTACACTGGAAGATGGATCAGCGACAGGAGGTTTCACACTGCATGACATTAAAATAGGAAGAATCCGCCATCTGAACTACGTCTCACAACCAAAAACACGTAGTATGTCTTGTGTTAATAACTACATAATGAGAAAGAAGCCTTTAATTGGGTAGAAAATGGACATCTTTGCTCACCTGGGTTTGAAGGGAATTAGCCATTTATCCTCAACTCTTTTCCTTCTTGACCCGGTTGTGATTTCGCTCACGGGTCAGACACGAGTGCTCCTGCCAAATTTACACTAGTTTTTCCTCCATTTGTTGGGTTTAAATAAACTAAAAATGAGAATTGACTTCTCCCCTAACTTCCTGCTGACCTGTAGGTACCCATACTAGTGGATGCTGCTCTCTCATTGGCTGCAGCTGATCGCTGATGTTTTTTTTCAGTCGAAACTCATTTAACATGGCATGATTTTGAATCTGCGACAGCTCCAGATATTTAGCACACCAAATATCTCACAAGCATTGGCGACTCATCTGCGATTCTCTCAGATTGCATCTTTGATAGTTCACACTGTGTGATTGTTACTTGAGCACCGATTTGCCTGTGATTTCAGGCATTTGTCAGTGATTTCTGAAAACCTGTTGGTGAGTTAAAATCGGTGCTAAAATCATCAGTCTGAACTCGGCATTACTAGACTGAAATGACTTAATTAATTTGATTATTATGTACGGTATCATGTTAACTAGATTTTAGAATTAATGTCTCATATATTGTATTCCTGAACTAACCGATATACATTTAAATCGTTCCCTGTTACAAGATATCAGAGTTATATACTGTTTTTGGTCAATAAATATCTGCAAGTGCACAAAATAGTGTATGTTTTGCTTATTTTTTTCACGGAGTATAACTTGAGTGTTATTTTCTCTCTATATCAGATTATATGAAGTCTAATAGATCTATTATGATGCTTATATTTAAGCCTTACTTTTTCATACATGTGATAATATTTGAAGACGCTGTGTGCTAGTCTTGTACGTCAAATAAAAATATAAATTCTAAATAATGTATGGTGCATATTTTGGGGTTTTATTGCAAATGAAACTGTGAGAAGATTCTTCATAAAAGATTCTTAAAGGTTGCTCAAATATCCACTTAGATGTCTGGATTTAGAAAGTCAAGCATGCTATTACCGTGCTTCTCCTCTGGTAGGGAGTTAACCGTGGTTTATGGAGAACCCAACTTAAACATGAGCCTGGCCTGAAGTAAATTTAGCCAGTTCTGATGAGAAACCTTCTAGGATTTCAACCGTATTTAGCTGTTTTTGCAGTGTGTGTCAGTATGCGGTCAGCAATTGTGATCGAAAGCCATGTTTACTACAAGATGTAACACAGATTATTCAACACAACAGAAGTCGCACAAAATACAATGTTTTTTCTTATAGATTTGCACAATGTTGGAAAAAAATATGCGATGTTGAGTGTTGCGTTGAGCATATTTCTTGTGATATATGATTTCCCTAGAGCGGTGTTTCCCAACCCTGTTTCCGAAGGCACACCAACAGTACACAAACAGTACACATGTAATGATAATACTCAAATAAACAAGTCAATTAAATATTTCAGATTTAATTAAATCTAATTCAGGTTAAATAACTAACAAATAATGCAGCAAACATTTAGACTCTAAATGTGGGCAGATATTCAGATAATTATTTACATTTCTTTTCTTTTTTTTCGCCATTAGTGTTTATTATCAACTCTAGGTTCACATTTGGGCCACTCCAGCCAATAGCAGAACAGCAACTACTAGGGAGGCGGGCATAAAGATAGTATGACCCTATCTGATTGGTTAGATTTGGATAAACAATCTATGCACACACACAAATACCCATTCATTCATCCCACCTATCAGGGATACAGATATTGCATGTGCTGAATTATATATCGTTTAAGCATCGTTATTGCAATGTGTGTATCCGCAATATTTATATTGGAGGAATATAGTATTTATTAAAGATTAAAAGATAAAGATATTATTAAACATTAGTTATTTTTTAATTATCTATGCATTAATGAACGTGTTGCTATACATTTGATTGTTTAATTTCTGTGTTTAAATACTGCTTGAACAGTTTATTTAACTTTTATTTTTGCTCTGTCGTGTTTATATGCTTTTAAATGTATTAAATTTGATCTGCCGCATAGAAGACTTCATCATCCCACTCGATCTAAATGAATGAAATCCTTACAAATAGAGATATTCAAGTCATCTGGTGAAATTTTATTCATATCGCAATATATATCACAACAAAACCAAATATCGCAATATCAGATTTTTCCAATATCGCGCAATCCTAGCATTTACTATTATCTCACTAACGATAATTATTTTAATTTATTTTGCAGCCCTAGTTTCTTACTTGCTACTAACTGTTGTAGTTACATATGATTACACTAAATACATTACGCAAGGTACAATATATATATAATATATATATATTTGTACATATATGCGTGTGTGTGTAATGTAATATAATGTAATGTGCGTGTTTATATAGCGCATTTTATCGTGTACGGCCATACACTCAAAGCTCAATCATGAAGTGGGTCTCTCCACACCATCACCCATGTGCAGCATCCACTTGGATGATGCGACGGCAGCCATAGGATGACGGCGCCAGTGCGCTTACCACGCACTAGCTATTGGGGGAGTGGAGAGACAGCAATAGAGCCAATTCAGTGGATGGAGATGATTGGGAGGCCATGATCAGTAAGGATAGATGGAGGGAGTTTGTCCAGGACACCGGGGTTACACACATACTCTTTACCAGAAGTGTCATGGGATTATTAATGACCACAGAGTGTCAGGACCTCGGCTTAACATCTCATCCACATCCACGGTGTGTGGGTTGGTTTATATATTTTATATATATATATATCGTTGAAGGCAGAATTATTAGCCCACCTTTGATTTTGTTTTTCTTTTTAAATATTTTTCAAATGATGTTTAACAGAGCAAGGAAATTTTCACAGTATTTCTGATAATATTTTTTCTTCTGGAGAAAGTCTGATTTGTTTCATTTCGGCTAGAATAAAAGCAGTTTTCAGTTTTTTAAAAACAATTTTACGGTCAAAATTATTATTTATGGTCAAATTATAATTTTTTTCGATAGTCTACGGAACGAACCATTATTATGCAATAACTTGCCTAATTACCCTAACCTGCCTAGTTAACCTAATTAACCTAGTTAAGCCTTTAAATGTCACTTTAAGCTGTATAGAAGTGTCTTGAAGAATATCTAGTCTAATATTATTTACTGTCATCATGGCAAAGAGAAAATAAATCAGTTATTAGAGATGAGTTATTAAAACTATTATGATTAGAAATGTGCTGAAAAAAATCTGCTCTCAGCTAAACAGAAATTGGGTAAACAGGGGGGCTAATAATTCTGACTTCAACTGTATATACTGTATATATATATATATATATATATATATATATATATATATATATATATATATATATATATATATATATATATATATATATATATGTATATGTATATATATATATATATGTATATATATATATATATATATATATATATATATATATATATATATATATATATATATATATATATATATATAATGTTTCAAACTGTCCTCAGACTATTATATTATTTAAAAGAATTAAAAACAATTCATCAGTATTCAGGGCTGGCCTGTGATTCCTAAATTTGTCATCTTTTTGATATGCTATTAAATGATTCTTGTTCTATATATACCTTAATATCCCTCTATTAACTGTAAATCATTAGTTATAATTGCTCACAGAAGAAATTAAACAGGACATATTCTAATGTATTACACTGTTAATGTTCTGATTTCTAAAAAAAACCTTTTCTTCTATGACCTTCACCAATTTTTGCACCTTAAAAGTGTAACAAAATAACAAAGAGTTCATGTTATCTCAAAGAAAATGACACTGATTTCATTTTTGGAGGAAGACATTTTTTCTAAAGTCATTTTAACATCTTCAGATGTTGAAGATAATGTTAATAATTTAAATGTTTTTAATGTTGTTTTTTATTCATTTCAGAAGACAACAATGGCTTCCATTCCAATTCAGATAAGGAGACGTTTCAACTTGGAAATGCTGAGGTAAAAACTTAAGTTTCTACACTGAATCATTTGCTATTAGGGTTAGTGTAGTCATTGAATTTCCATGCTGGCTGATTTACGCTGGTTAGTTTTGCTTTCATTTCTATTTAGCAACAAATACCAGGATAGTCTTATATTCAGTGGGTGCTTAAGCTTGTTAAGAAGCATCCGAAACACATACATTGCAGCAGGGAAATCCCTTTTTTCCTTTATTGTGTAATTGTCTCATTCAATGCAACAGATTTAGGTTAGAGACTTGAGATTTGAGTCGGTAAAGAAGCACTCTAGTAACCAAACAGCAACTAACAAACAATGCGACCCTGGAAACCGATCACAACAGCACGCTAGCATTGTTTAAAATCTAATTATATTTCAGAGCATTCATTATTTGAAATTGGAATCCATTTAAAGTAATTATACAGCTTTTTTTGTTGAGACAAATAGATAAATAGACAATCAATAGAGTGGTATTCAAACATCTGCGTTTAACAAATGGTGTTTTGTCACGGGACGTTGCATTAATAGGAGATGTTTATGTTCATGAGATCTTCCTCGTGTACTTTAATAACTCACATCAGCGGACAGGTGTTCCTCCATCATGACACATTCATTCAAATCTGCGCTCCTTTCGCCACACACATCCATGTACACTAGTTTGCATATGAAAAATATGCTCTCCAGAGTCTCTCAAGTATCTTTTGTTTTGGTTTACAGCTCATTTTGCGAGCAAAACAGCCTTTGGAGAAACTAGCATGCAGGGTTTTTGATGGAATAATTCAATCAAAATGAAAACTCTGTCATAATTTGCTTGTTTTGATCTCGGATGAAGTTCTGCAGTATGCTCATCCTGAATGTGAATGAGGACTAGGACTCAAAAATTAACAGTATCTTAAAAGTATGTATTTAATATTCAGTCTCGGCATGGTATACAGTGGGAAAAACAAGTATTGAACCATTTTTCTCAGAAAACATCTTTCTAAAGGTGCCGTTGACTTGAAATTTCTCCTGGATGTTGGTAACACCCAAAGAAATCCATATATGAAAACAAATCTAATTAGTTTACAAATGAAGTAAAGCATAGTATAATGAAATGACGCCGGGAAAAGTATTGAACACATGAAGAAAGGGAGGTGTGGAAAGGCATGGAATGCCCAGACAGCAGCTGAAATCTCATAGTAGCTCTTCAGCAACCCTCTGTAGGTGTTCAATACTTATTTTCTCCGCTGTATACTGCGTCAGATTTGACCGTTGTGATATTAATATATCTAATAAGTGACCATTACAACTTAGTTTATGAGTTAATGACAAATGGGAAGATTGTCACATGAAAAAATACTATAGTTATTTATAGTAAATACTATAGTGTAGTTATAAACACTATAGTAAAGTGTATTATACTTTGCATGTATATTATATTATTTACAACACCATGTTAATGAATGCTACAGCACATTACTGTAATATTGACTATAGTTAACTGATAAACTAATAAACATGGTAGTATACTTTAGTTTTTACTACAGTAAACTGTGGTGTATTGTAGGGATGCCCCAATCACGTTGTTTTGGCCTCAAGTTCGAGTCATTCCATTTTAAGTATCTACCGATACTGAAACCCGATCCGATACTTCTATAATACATAATAAAAGAATCACTGGAAAAAGCCTTGTATTTATCTTTATGTTGGCAATAATTGGCAAGATTATGTATTATAGCAATATTTAAAGTTATGATACAGATGTGTGCCATAGTAAAATATTGAAGATTTGGAATAGGAGTCAAACAGAGTACAGTTGTCATACTGTTATGGTGCTTTTTTTTTAGTAATTCTTTAGGCCTTAAGAGACCCCCAGTTTCTGTTCAGTTTCATTGAATGGAAAAGAGCAGCATGAACATTCTCCACAATATCTCTATTTGTGTTGTACAGAAAATATATAATCATACAAGTTTACACAACATTAGAGAGCAACAATAAATGTTCATAAGTAATAACAATTCTCCATAGGGATGTGCGGTATTGACAAACAAAATTGGATATTAATTAATTAATTAACTAATTAAATATATTTATGATAATGATAATTGAGAAATATTTGGTTTAATTTAAACCTGAGCAAATATGGGATTAAAATTGCCAACAGGTGGCAATTTTAGGAACGAAGTTATGCCTATTAAAATGAAATGATGCAGGGACAAGTATTAAACACATGAAGAAAGGAAGTGTAGAAAGGCAGTGAAAGACCAGACAGCTGCTGAAATCTCTCAGTAGTTCTTCAGCAACTCTCTGTAGGTGTAAAATAAGTGTTTTAATAAGTGATTTATTGAATCGTTTGAACAAATGATTCATTCAAACAAATGATTCATTTAAAATGGCAGATTCATTTCAGAAACAAAGCAACTAACAGTATTTATGAATGGATCATTGAATCTTGGCTTAGATGATTTGTTTAAAAATAGATTAATTCAGGAATAAAACACTGAAGTGTTGCTCTGAGATGCACAAATGTTTTGCTCTGACCTTAATTATTTTCATTGGCATCTGAACTAGTTTAATATCAGGATCAGATATTATTTGTACCATATATGATATTTGTAAAAACAACTGTTTGTGATGTTACTAAACTATAACGCCTTATAAATATATAAAGACACAAACCCATTTGGGATATTTTTTTGCTTTCATAACCTGAATTATAAGCTCATTCTAACATCTTTAATAGCTCTCATCACTCAAACAATGCGTCCGAAATCTCAAAATGCGTTTTTTCTTCATTTTTTAGCTAAGTAATGTCAATATTATCGTCTACTATAAATATCACACACCCCAGTTCTCCCTCAAATCTCTGCACTGATAAAATAATCATCAAGAAAGACTGAAGGTCACATTGGCTGTTATCTTTCCACCGCCCTTCTCTACACTTTCCATAGCCTTTTGTTTGTTTAATGGTTTAATGGTCTTTGACGCCTTTCAGTTTTTTAAAGGCACAATATGTACGATTGTTTTATTAAAACATCCAGAAACCACCAGAACAGTGTTTAATATTTTGCAGACTAATGTACTTACATTACCTCAAATGTTTGGAAGATTGTCTGGAAGAAATCCACAGTAATAAGCCATTTTAACTAGTGAGATTTTATGTTGTTAAATAGAAAAGTCTGCTGTGTGTTCATGCTATTGTCATCACACATCATCAATTTTCTGTTTGGTTTTATAGAAAACAGGGAAACAGCAAAGACGCTTTAAAAATGTTGCATGTTTATATTCATCCCGATCTCACAAGGAAAGATTTTACATAACTTCGAAGTTATTATATATTGATATTATATATATCGATGATATTATTCGTATGAAAATGTACCATTTTTGCAAGTAGGTCTGTCCCAAAAGCCCACCCCCTAACCCTACCTCTCATTGTGGGATGAGCAAAGCTTACCAAAATGTAGGAATGAGATCATTCAAATTAATATTAGCTACTAACTCAAAAAGTTATAAATTGCCATAAGATTGCGTTTTATTATGGTGCCTTAACACCAGACTTGGATGAAGCGCAAGGGATTTACATGTTAAGTCAATGCAAAGATGCAATGGACATCCTACGTAATGAAGACTACAACTCCCATGATTCCACGCTCAGTCACACCATCATCAAACTGCGCCTTTGTTTGTTGTGAATATGTGCCCTCTAGTGGTAAAAATTACATTTTCTGTCTTTAAATGATACGTATTGTTAGAAAACTGGCTAATTTGAAGGAATACATACGATTACATTCGTATAAAAATGTTCAATATTAAAAATGAGGCGTGTCTCAAAACCCCACCCCTAATCCTACCTCTCATTTGAGGGATGAGCAAATCGTACTAAAATATAACAATGAGATCATACAAATTTATATTAACTACTAAATCGAAATTTACAAATTGTCATAGAACTGCGTTGGTTTTATTATGGTGCCTTAACAAACGTGGATAAAGTGTGAGGGATTTACATGTTAAGTCAATGCAAAAATGCCATAGACATCCTGCGTAATTAAGACTACAACTCCCATGATTCCACATTCTCATCGTCATTAATATTTGCCTTCGTTTGTTGTGAATACGTGCCCTCTAGTGGTCAAAATGACATACTGTGCCTTTAAATTATACGTATTGTAAGAAAAGTGGCTAATTTGTATGAAAATGTATGATTTAAAAATGAGGCGTGTCCCAGAACCCCACCCCTAACCCTACCTCTCATTGTAGGATGAGTATATCATGCTAAAATGTAAAACTGAGATCATACAAATTAATATTAGTCATTAAATCAAAAAGCTATGAATTCCCATGAGATTGTGTTGGTTTTATTATGATGCATTGACGCAGATGCGGATTAAGCGCGGGGGATTTACATGTTAAGTCAATGCAAAGTTGCAAGACTACAACTCCCATGATTCCACAGTGTCATCGTCATCAAACCGTGCCTTTGTTTGTTGTGAATATGCGCCCTCTAGTGTGAAAATGACATACTGTGCCTTTAAATGATGTGAATTTTCAGAAAAGTGTATTACATTTGTATAAAAGTTTAATATTTTAAAAAAGGAGGTGTGTCCCAAAACCCCACCCCTTACCTTGCCTCTCATTGTGGGATGAGCAAATCGTACTAAAATATACGAATGAGGTCGTACACATGAATATTAGCCGCTAAATAAAAAAAACTATCAATTGCCGTGAGATTTCTTTGGTTTTATTATAGTGCATTCACACCTGACGCAGATGAAGTGCGAATGATTTACATGTTAGGTCAAGGCAAAGATGTAATAGTCGACATACTGCGTAATGAAGACTAAAACTCCCATGATTGTGAATAAGCGCTATCTACTGGTGAAAATGAAAAGTGGCTAATTCGAAGGAATTCATACGATTACGTTTGTATAAAAATGTACGATTTTATAAATAAAATGTCCCAAAACCCCACCCCTAACTTTACCCCTCATTAGGGGATGAGCAAATGGTACTAAAATGTACGAATGAGATCATACAAGTTCATATTAGTCATTAAATCAAAAAGTTAGGAATTGCCGTGAAAATGCGTTGGTTTTATTTTGGTGAGTTCACACCAGACGTGAAGCACGAGTGATTTACATATGAAGTCAGTGCAAAGATGCAAGACTACAACTCCCATGATTCCACACTCACTCACTACATCATCAAACTGCACCTTTGTTTGTTGTGAATATGCGCCCTCTAGTGGTGAAAATTGCATACTTTGCTTTTAAATACAAATAAATATTAGCGCTCTGCTCCTCAATGATCGCAGGCATCTCTCTTCTGTCCGTGTAGTCCAGGTTGAGTGTTGTGTCTGAGTGCACAAGCACAGTGTCTGCGTGCTCGAGTCGCTCTTCGGTGGTTGTGTGTGAGGAGTGTGAGAGAGAAAACACTGTGCACATCAGCAGCTTTGAAGGGGTAAGAAGGAGTGTGTTTGTGCTCTCTGTGAGTTTGGAATGTGTCTTAAAGGAACCGAAGCATGAAAACACATTTTTGTTTCAAATTGTTAATCTTTTTTTTTATGGATTGCAATAGGTTGTTATAAATATTAATAAAAATGCATTTTTTTAAAAAGTAGGATTTTTATAGCTAATTAATATATTTCTATTCTTTTAAAAACGATTAATGTGAAATAAAATAAAGTAAAATAATATCTACTGTTTAACTTAATGTACTGAAATGCACATGAAAAACACCAAAAATAATATAAATGACAAAGTAAATGTTATTTTTACATTTCCCATGAAAATGGGAAAATAAAACACAAATAAAACCACAATACTATAATAACACTTCTGTCAAAAAACTATTTCATTACAGTTAAATTTGGAAGAAATGCATTAAAATGGGAACAATTTGGAAGAAATGCGTTAAAAATAGGAACAATTTGGAAGAAATGCGTTAAAAATAGGAACAATTTGGAAGAAATGCGTTAAAAATGGGAACAATTTGGAAGAAATGCGTTAAAAATGGGAACAATTTGGAAGAAATGCGTTAAAAATAGGAACAATTTGGAAGAAATGCGTTAAAAATGGGAACAATTTGGAAGAAATGCATTAAAAATGGGAACAATTTGGAAGAAATGCATTAAAAATGGGAACAATTTGGAAGAAATGCGTTAAAAATAGGAACAATTTGGAAGAAATGCATTAAAAATGGGAACAATTTGGAAGAAATGCGTTAAAAATAGGAACAATTTGGAAGAAATGCATTAAAAATGGGAACAATTTGGAAGAAATGCATTAAAAATAGGAACAATTTGGAAGAAATGCATTAAAAATGGGAACAATTTGGAAGAAATGCATTAAAAATGGGAACAATTTGGAAGAAATGCATTAAAAATAGGAACAATTTGCAAGAAATGCGTTAAAAATAGGAACAATTTGGAAGAAATGCATTAAAAATTGGAACAATTTGGAAGAAATGCATTAAAAATGGGAACAATTTGGAAGAAATGCATTAAAAATGGGAACAATTTGGAAGAAATGCGTTAAAAATGGGAACAATTTGGAAGAAATGCGTTAAAAATTGGAACAATTTGGAAGAAATGCATTAAAAATAGGAACAGTTTGGAAGAAATGCATTAAAAATGGGAACAATTTGGAAGAAATGCATTAAAAATGGGAACAATTTGGAAGAAATGCATTAAAAATGGGAACAATTTGGAAGAAATGCATTAAAAATAGGAACAATTTGGAAGAAATGCGTTAAAAATTGGAACAATTTGGAAGAAATGCATTAAAAATGGGAACAATTTGGAAGAAATGCGTTAAAAATAGGAACAATTTGGAAGAAATGCATTAAAAATGGGAACAATTTGGAAGAAATGCATTAAAAATTGGAACAATTTGGAAGAAATGCATTAAAAATAGGAACAATTTGGAAGAAATGCATTAAAAATAGGAACAATTTGGAAGAAATGCATTAAAAATAGGAACAATTTGGAAGAAATGCATTAAAAATAGGAACAATTTGGAAGAAATGCATTAAAAATAGGAACAATTTGGAAGAAATGCATTAAAATGGGAACAATTTGAGAAGAAATGCATTAAAAATAGGAACAATTTGGAAGAAATGCATTAAAAATAGGAACAATTTGGAAGAAATGCATTAAAAATAGGAACAATTTGGAAGAAATGCATTAAAAATTGGAACAATTTGAGAAGAAATGCATTAAAAATAGGAACAATTTGGAAGAAATGCATTAAAAATAGGAACAATTTGGAAGAAATGCATTAAAAATAGGAACAATTTGGAAGAAATGCATTAAAAATTGGAACAATTTGGAAGAAATGCATTAAAAATAGGAACAATTTGGAAGAAATGCATTAAAAATAGGAACAATTTGGAAGAAATGCATTAAAATGGGAACAATTTGAGAAGAAATGCATTAAAAATAGGAACAATTTGGAAGAAATGCATTAAAAATAGGAACAATTTGGAAGAAATGCATTAAAAATAGGAACAATTTGGAAGAAATGCATTAAAAATGGGAACAATTTGGAAGAAATGCATTAAAAATAGGAACAATTTGGAAGAAATGCATTAAAAATGGGAAAAATAGTGCAAAAGTGCAAAATTAGATTGTGATAGTTGCATGTTCAATGTAATGAAGTGTGCATGTTCAGTGAATATAAACATTGACATCTAATTAATGTAATGCATTAATGAAGGAGTTATTTTTATCACATTATAAAAAGCGATTAATAATTTCACGTCAAGTTTACTCACCTTTTTATGTAAACTAATCATAGCTAATCTGTATACACAACCTGACAAAAGTCTTGTTGTCGATCCCTGTTGTAAGAGCAACAGTTAATAATAACTTGACTTCTAGTTGATCATGTGGAAAACGTAAGGTCAATTTTTTAATATGATTTATTTTAATTATTTAATAAAATATTTTCCTCAGTTTGCAGTGATTAACACTGTGCTTTTCATTGTTTGCATGTGCTGGGTTTTTTAGGCGCTCACAGCACTGGGCGTTTACTCGTCCGTGTGTTTACTGACTTGTAAAACCAAAGACATCATGCAAATATATCTGTTCCTTTGTAACTTAATGCACAGATTATCTGAAGTAATATTGCTGATAGCATGTTTTATCAGATCGTATATCACAAAGGTAATCCAGCTTAATTATGCAACAGATGGACTTTTATTGTGTTTATGTATTGTGTCTTGTGAACAGACGTGTGCTTGTCCATTGTTTCCTTCATTAACCTCACAACACCACTGAATTCATCCACAGATCTGGAGAAAGAGAGCTTTATTTCTGAAGTATCGCTCCAGGGTACGACACGGTAAAAAGGGCTGAGTTTGTGAACTCCGTGCTTGCCTTGAGCATCTTGAATATGATCTTGTTAGACGAGTGCGTTGGATTGAACAACATGAAATGCATGGAAACACATTGGGCAACGTGACTTGTGGGTGTGTATAATACTAAGGTTGGGAGCTTGTGTTGGACTGTGAAAGGACAGAAGTGTTTGCTAAGTGTGTTTACTGTTAGTTTTGCTAACACTGGTGGGATTAGAGGTGTGTTTAAATCACTAACTTTAATTATTATACATCACGTAACTATCATTGCGTAATATCTGAATGATCTGCTGTTTTCATGCTAATCTATGAGTATAAACTTTTCATTTATTGTGATTCATGTTTTCCCCACCATTTATTTATGCTCTTGAATTGCATTATAAGACCTTGATCTGATTATAATTATAGGTATAAAAATAGTTTGAACTTATATATTAGGTTGATCTTATGAATTACGGTACCAAAACTTAATTTGAGTTATTCCTTATACAATATGTTATTACAAAATACTAAAATGTCAATAAAAGTCATCAAAAGTAGTCCCACAATGCAATTCACAACTGTAAAGACCATTAAAAAGTACAGTAATGGTTATAATTACACTAATTAGCATATATTTAGTGTCATAAATGAAAAAGTGGAAAAAAAACTGTTATTTTTTTCCATGTATGCGAATTCCTGAACAATGAGCTGTTTTTGTTTAAAGCTATTAACTTAAAACAATTATAATACACACATTTTATACATAATTAGCTACAACAAAGTGGAAAATTACATAAATAATTCTGCGAAAAATCCATAAAGTATTAAAGAGATGGAAGCCTGTTTAAAAGGGTCAATTTCACGCTTAATTATGTACAAAAAAAGTAGAAATCTGCAAAAATAAATAGTGAATAAAGCTGTTTAAGAATTTGATGGTTGTGAGAATTACATTTCACACATAATTATGTTCAATAATTAAGTATTTAAGTATATAAGTAAGTATTTAATAATTACCATAATTACATTTCGCACTTAAATATGTACAAAATAGATGATATTTGATGCAAAAAAGTAGAAATTTGCATAAATAAATAGTGAATAAAGCAGTTTAAGTATTTAATAATTACCATAATTACATTTCGCACATAATTATGTACAAAATAGATGATTTTTGATGCAAAAAAGTAGAAATTTGCATAAATAAATAGTGAATAAAGCAGTTTAAGTATTTAATAATTACCATAATTACATTTCGCACATAATTATGTACAAAATAGATGATATTTGATGCAAAAAACGTAGAAATTTGCATAAATAAATAGTGAATAAACCAGTTTAAGTATTTAATAATTACCATAATTACATTTCGCACATAATTATGTACAAAATAGATGATATTTGATGCAAAAAAGTCAAAATTTACATAAATAAATAGTGAATAAACCAGTTTAAGTATTTAATAATTACCATAATTACATTTCGCACATAATTATGTACAAAATAGATGATATTTGATGCAAAAAAACTAGAAATTTGCATAAATAAATAGTGAATAAACCAGTTTAAGTATTTAATAATTACCATAATTACATTTCGCACATAATTATGTACAAAATAGATGATATTTGATGCAAAAAAAGTAGAAATTTGCATAAATAAATAGTGAATAAACCAGTTTAAGTATTTAATAATTACCATAATTACATTTCGCACATAATTATGTACAAAATAGATGATTTTTGATGCAAAAAAGTAGAAATTTGCATAAATAAATAGTGAATAAAGCAGTTTAAGTATTTAATAATTACCATAATTACATTTCGCACATAATTATGTACAAAATAGATGATATTTGATGCAAAAAACGTAGAAATTTGCATAAATAAATAGTGAATAAACCAGTTTAAGTATTTAATAATTACCATAATTACATTTCGCACATAATTATGTACAAAATAGATGATATTTGATGCAAAAAAGTCAAAATTTACATAAATAAATAGTGAATAAACCAGTTTAAGTATTTAATAATTACCATAATTACATTTCGCACATAATTATGTACAAAATAGATGATATTTGATGCAAAAAAACTAGAAATTTGCATAAATAAATAGTGAATAAACCAGTTTAAGTATTTAATAATTACCATAATTACATTTCGCACATAATTATGTACAAAATAGATGATATTTGATGCAAAAAAAGTAGAAATTTGCATAAATAAATAGTGAATAAACCAGTTTAAGTATTTAATAATTACCATAATTACATTTCGCACATAATTGTGCACAAAAAAAGTCGAAATTTGATGCAAAAAAGTAGAAATTTGCATAAAAAAATAAACATTTGCTGTATTTTTGATGAGAAAATGCCTCTGTGAGCAGAATAAACTTATTTTAAAGCATGAAAAAAATCTTACTGATTCCAAACAGTGTATATACGTTGTTGGTTAAAGTGCCTGCAGTTCTCTTCCTATATGATAGCATGTCTTTAAACATAAAAGCATGGTCATGTTCATTAGCTGTGTTTTTTATAGTGCAGGACTCTCTAATTGTGTCATGTTACGTAATTACATGTCTCAGATGCTGTTTTTAGTGTCTTTGCAGCTCACTTCATCCCACCCTGATTTACTCCACCGCATATGTACTTACTCTATATGTCAGCGCAGGAGCGTATGGTTATTATTATATATAATGCGTTCATACGTGCGACCTCCAGCTTGTAATTACAGGAGATGAGAGAGTAGAGAAAACACTGCCAGGACAAACGCGCTCCTGCTTACAGTAAAGAGACTGTAGGATGCTCATTTAGACCTGTGTTTGCTCAGATTATTTCTGTGTGCCAGGCGAGGTTTGCTTGGAAATGGATCTGGCTGAAGCACTCTTAAAGGAACAGTTCACCCAAATATATATTCAAATATAAAAACAAGGAAATATAGAAAACCACATAAATAAATAGCGAATAAAACAGTTAATAAGACTTTAATGATTATAAGATTGCATTTCACACAGAATTATGTACATAAAAGTAGAAAATCGCATAAATAAATAGTGAATTATGTGTGACGCAGTTGGTAGTGCTGTCGCCTCACAGCAAGAAGGTCACTGGTTTGAGCCTCGGCTGAGTCAGTTGGCGTTTCTGTGTGGAGTTTGCCTGTTCTCCCTGCGTTCGCGTGGGTTTTCTCCGGGTGCTCCGGTTTCCCCCGCAGTCCAAAGACATGCGGTACAGGTGAATTGGGTAGGCTAAATTGTCCGTAGTGTGAATGAGTGTGTATGGATGTTTCCCAGTGATGGGTTGTGGCTGGAAGGGCATCCGCTGCCTGAAACATGTCCTGGATAAGTTGGCGGTTCATTCCGCTGTGGCAACCCCAGATTAATAAAGGGACTAAGCCGAAAAGAAAATTAATGAATGAATGATTGACATAATTATGTACGAATAAGTTGAAAATTGCGTAAATAAATAGCAAATAAAAGTTTATAAGACTCTAATGATTATAAGATTACATTTCACTCAAAATTATGCACGAAAAAGTAGAAAATCGCATAAATAAATAGCAAATAAAACAGTTTGAGTACTTAATTATTATGATAAGATTATATTTCGCACAGAATTATGTATGAAAAAGTGGAAAATTACATAAATAAACAGCAATAAAACAGTTCCATCTGATGTGTTAAAGGCGGAAACCTGTTTGAAAACAGCCATTATTTAGCAGTAGCTATTGGTTATATATGAAAATATGTGAATTACATACATTTTATAACCACAATATCATCCCAAAGATTTTATGAGCTGAAAATATCAGTTTATTAGCTGTATTTTGTGATTCGGGTTTTTATTGTTCCCTATTTATGCTTTTGAAGCTTGATCTTTCCTCCAACAACTAGAAAAAGTGACTTTTATGAAAATGTTTAATAGTTAAACATGATATATTGTCTGGAGTTGGTGTTGTATTTTACGCTACAAAAACCTACCACTAGATTTTCTGTCATTTTACAAACTTATTTCTCCATATATTATTTATTAGATTATTATTATCACAAAATCCTCATGATTCTTACCATTAACAGTGTTGAATTTAGTTTTCTTGTCTCATAGTTTTGTGATTTGACTTTTTTAGGATTTATTTTGACGAACAAAAGTCTAAATTAAAAGCATTTCAAGAGTTCCCACTTAGATATGCTCGGCGTATAAAGCAGGTTTGGCATGCGGTCCCGGGAGAGAACCCTGAGCTCGGAGATATTTGAGCCCAGGGCTCCCGCCCGGTCGATAAGCATATCAGGAGATCCGAGATCAGGTAGGTCACGAGAGCTCCCCCTTTAGAAAAGGGAGGAAAAGGAGGAGATGGGGTGGAAGGGGGGATTCTTCCAAACGAAGATAGAACAGTAGGAAGAAAACGATCCATTTATAGTAAACTAGGATCACTCTGATTGGATTATTACTGATTACAGATGAGCGGCCAGACGTGCTCAATCATATCACGTGCTCCTCTCCAAATTAGTTGATGAAACTTCACTTAAACAATAGTTTTTACGTTATACATTACTTTAATGAACAATTTAATGTGATCTTTATGAATAAAAGTAAACACATTTTTAGCAGTATCTTTTTAAAATCAGATTTCCACAAAAATATGAAGCAGATGGGAAAAATACAAGACAGATGTGAAAAAGGGAATATCATACACAAGCCTTATTATTTACATGCTATCGTGATGCCGAGGTTAGTCCTCTTGAAAATGTCACGATCTTTAAATGGGTTTTATATTTGACATGCAAATGACAGCAGAGAGAGAGAGCAATGATGTGCAAATATTTATTGCTCACAGGACATTGTTTTCTGCCATTGCAAATAACTGGACAAAGATGAATGAAATGTTTTCAGTTTTAATAGCCTGACAACTTCCCACTGGCCTAGTGATAACATAGCAGCTATCCAAATCACCCTAACAACTACATAGCAGCCATCCATATTTCAATGTATTTGAGGTCACTACTTTAAAAACGTCCTGTAGGTAAATCCAGAACTTAATATTTTCTTGTTAGTCTAATGCTGTGTTCACATCAGATGCAGAATGCGCGAATAAATCGTGATATCTGCATGTAAACAGACGCAAGAACACTTTGAGTTTACTGGCGTAATTTGCGCATCAAATACACTTCACAGTAGATGCGGATTCGCATCATGAGTGGGGATTCTGTCTGCCTGGTGACTCTTGCTTCATTGCTAAATGGCTAACATGGATTTTATTGAGAGAGTAGCTGTGTTTATGTGCTTTAGGAAGGCAAAAAAACAGGGTATATATTCATTCTGCGCCGTGTCTGAGTCCACTAGATCCTTTCAGAGGTGCAACCAAGCATGCTTCCACAGTCACCAGGTCTCAATCCAATAGAGCACCTTTGGGATGTGGTGGAACGGGAGATTCACATCATAGATTTCAATCTCTGAGGAATATTTCCAGTACCTTGTTGAATCTTAAGGCAGTTCTGAAGGCAAAATGGGTCCAACTCGGTACTAGTAAGGTGTACCTAATAAAGTGGCCGGTGAGCGTACATAATGCAACATTACCATAATCAATACAAGAATTGTTTCCAGAATGCATACATTACAATTGCGGATCACAATTTTTTATATTGCGCTTTCTAATAGATCAACCCGCCAAACTAATACAGAAAGTAGTGCAAGAGCGCAGTGCAAATGGCGTTGTTGAACTATTGTTGACGTTGATCTTGAAATGATATATTATTCAGCCCTAGTCACAAGCATATTGAGTTAAATTGCTGTCGAATACATAAGAAATGTGTGGGTTTTAGACAAATATCTTATTTGCAGCTTGTAACGTAGCTTTCATTCAATGTAAACAGTCTGCCAAAAAAAATTAACGATAAATAATGACGTCTCTCAAAAGAGTCAAAAGAGGCATCTCTGAATCAATATAACAAGTCGTTATATTTTCGAATTTGAATCTACTGATCTACGTCAACTCAAAGTAGTTAATTTGCATAATCCCGCCTCCCACTACATTCGAACACATTGGGCATTTGGTTCCAAAAAGAAAAAACATACAGAAAGACCAATCAAAACAGTCTTAGCCAGCTGACCAATCAGAGCAGAGCTGGCTTAAGGAAGGGAATGGGGTTTCCAGACCTGAAGCTCTGAACTGATTCAAACGAATCATATCGAAATCAATGCAAAATGATTCAAACATTAAATGCAAATTCTGATCGAATCACAACGTTTTCTGACATTTAAATATAGTATAGGAGACTCCAGCACAATATTAGGACACTTTAACACACCATGGGACCTACTCAGTAATCTGAAGGATCTCGTTTGACATTGGGATTACATTAGAAGGATGGTGTCCGCCCTGCTGGCATGATGATGTCATCTCTATGAGCCCCTGCTCTCTCTCTTTCCGCTGTATTATTGACTGAGTGTGTGTGTGTGTGTGTGTTTTAAAGGAGGGCTGCTTTAGAGAGTGTGTGCCTGTGTGTATGTTTGCCTGCGTATTCGCTGGGCTGCGGAAGCAGAGGTGTTCTCCGCCTCTGGAGACTCCCAGGAATGATGCAGCACTTGATAAATGGACTGGAGGTAACACGTTACTCTTTTCTCCATTTTTTTCTTCCTCTCCATTCTCCGTCAGCAGGACGAGAGTCTCTAGGGAACTGACCATTGGATGGTCATCGGTGATCGCATTTACTAATGGATGTTGAGTTCGTGCTGCAGATTGATGGAGGCTTTGTTTTGTTAGCGAACGGCGTAGGGAAATGGGCAGTGTTAACCTCAGGGAAATGTTGCTGGGTTTTGGTCACATCCCTGCAAGTGGCCGTGAGAGAATGTAGAGGTGTTTTACGCCCTCGGCTGACTTTGTGGCTGCATTTGTTTGTGCATGTAAGTTATTTTTAGTTGTGTTAGAGAACAGCTGCAGGATGACAGGCCTGGAGCAGCTCTGTTTTCCTGGCCCAGAGCACAGCCTGCAGTTGTTTCAGTCTTAGGTTGGAGTTTGTCCAATCCAGGGTTGGTGTGGTCAGTGCTGCCATGCAACGTGAACACAGGGTGTTTCAAAAGTACGCACTGAAGTAAAAATGAGCTTAATTCAAAAAATGTACTTGAATGTACAGGAGGTGAACACAATTTACTATAAGAGCAACAGTGAATAAGTGCTATAGGCAAGCTTCAGGTGTGTAAAGTCTAAGAGAACTTATAGGTTCTATATGTATCAACTTATAAATGATCAGGGGTGTTTCAAGAGTTCACACTTAGCTGATGATTATAAAGCTTGTTAGGCATGCTGCCCCGGGAGAGTGCCCTGAGCTTATGAAATCCTCGAGCTCGGGGCTCCCTCCTGCTTGCAGGGCGAGAGGGGAGTTTGAGCTCAGGTAGATCTCGATGAACTCCCCCCGGCTTATTTCTGACTTATGACAGATATGGATGGCTGAGGAGAGGTGTACTCACTAAAAGCTTGGCTATGATATCAGTTTGGTATGTTCAATTTACTTAGATTGTGTGTTTTTGGACTGTGGGAGGAAACCGGAAAACCCACGCGAGCATGGGGAGAACGAGCAAACTCTGCACAGAAATAATAACCGGATAGGGACTTTAACCAGAGATATTCTTGCTGTGAGGCAACAGTGCTAATCACTGGGCCACCATGGCGCTCATCTGGAAAGGAGAGGGGGGGATTCTTTAAGACAAAGATATTAAGATAAGAAAACTCTGGTTATTTATAGTGAGCTAGGAGTCATCTGATTGGATAATCAATCGTGAGCTGATGTGGGCGAGCTGAGAAAATTCATAAGCATGTGATCCTCTCAAAATTAGGTTATATATAAACTTCACATAGAGTACTGAAAAATCGTACTCTGGTAAAAGTACCATTACTTACACAAAACTGTAGCGCAAGTAGAGTAAAAAGATCTGTTGCAAATATTACTCAAAGTATGAGTACAAGTAACTCTTTTAAGAGCACTCGAGAGTAGTAAACAATGAGTATTACGCTGTGAAAGGTTGATGTATAAAATTTGTGCATGTGTGTGAAAACGTAACATTCTGTAGTGCAATTAGTGATTGTTTAAGGTCATCTGGTGATTTCAGTCATTATACAGTAGACATCCGCCATCTTCTCATCAGTGATATGAAGTCTAAACTAGGCATGGGACGATGACCGTATTCAAGGTGTACCGCGGTTTGGAAAAGTCAAGGTTTTAATACCGTCGAAATTTTCTGCTATACCGTTCCTAAGGCATGTACGATTTTTATTTACTTTTTTGTTGTTTTTAGGACAACGGTATCTCCAGCAGAACAGATATCCATAGATGTTTTGAATTGTAAAGAAATCTGTGTTAGGCAAAAAAATAAAATAAACAACTAAAATAACAGGGTGAGAATGTGGTAAGATCTGAACACTGTCGGTTAGGTTTAGGGAAGGGGGTGATTGGGATTATCGGTCGGTCAGTCAGTCAGCAGTGGCCTCTGGTGGATTTTCGCAAGAACAGCAGGCACTTGTGAGAAAAAAATTGAGATCTGAAAAAGCGTACAGAGCGGTCTCTGGTGGATTCACGAAAACAAAAACTCCAAAAAAACGTAGCTCCTGGGATGTATTTCACGATCTCCAGAAATGTTTACAGGGGTACGTATCAATAATGAGCCTGGGTTGCATCTTTCTGTTTGTTGACATGCTAAAACTCTGACCACGAAATTCTGCATTAAGTGACTGGATTTCTTCCTCACCTAATTTCAAATGTGACCCAAACTCGAGTCTGGATTTTCTTTAGCATGCAGCTTGTTTTGAAATATTCTGTGTGTACGTGAAGCCTTTGTGTCTTGAGGATGCTTGTGTTTTTATTGGGAATTTCGCTGTTATGAATTGGTTTGAAGAGTTGAGGCTGCTGTGCAACTGTCATGTTAAATAACGCACCTAATACTGGAAACCCTCATTAAATATTAGCAAGATCTTACATTGGTTATATTTAAAGGGTCATTTAATTGTTGGATAAGGATCAGTTTTAATATGTGATCCAATAGTACATAAAAAACAACAACGTAAAGCTTCTGTACTTTGTATTAAAGCTTGATGTTGTTAAAAGTGATGTATTTGTGTGTGTGCAGGTGGATAAGCAGCAGCAGAGTAAGGACTCCGTGTACTTCAGGGATGGTGTACGGAGGATAGATTTCGTCCTGTCTTACATCGACGACAAGGATGGAGAAAAGAAACAGGTTTGTCACCTCTGCTGTGTATTCATATGATATTATTAGGCTTAATTGTGTGAGCTAAGAGGCAATTTTAGGAAAACAAATTATTTACCTAAACAAACACTCAACATGTAAAGTGAAGTGCCACTCTACAAAACAACGGCTCACTCCTTTCCATGTGGTCTATGCAACCCAGGCTCATTCTGAGAATGTAGTTCCGGGGACGTTTCTGGAGACCGCGAAATATGTAGCCGGGGGTACGTACGGCTGCATTTCATTTTTTTAAGCGAATGCTGCGGAGCGGTGTGACGCCGTTCCCTTCGGTCAGCCGGCCGCTCGCCTCCATGTGGAGGGCTTTCCCGCTGCAACCACTTTGTCCGGTTAGCTCTTTGTGTACTCTGGCGGCCTCGAGGCGCAGAGAGGGGCTGACCACGACGACGACGACGACCGGGTTCGAGTCCGGGGAAGAGCGGTTCCAGAAATCAGGTAAGAAAACAAAATCCAAAAAATGAAGCGAACAAGTTCGTCACAGGGTGAGAATGTGGTCAAAATCCGAAAACATGGTAAAAATCAGACGAGGGCTTTTCTTTTTCTGGACGGCTTTTATGAATCGTCGTTGGTTGGGTTTAGGGACGGAGGAGGGTGGGTCAGCCAATTGGCCGGTCGCAAGGTCAATCATTCTGTCATCCAGGCAGACAGGAAGGTCATTCGACAGCGGCCTCCAGCGGGTTTACGCAAGAACGGCGCGGGAAAAAGCGCGCACAGCGGCCACTCGCGGATTCGCGAAAACAAAAACTGCAAAAATACGTACCTCCCGGGACGTATTTCGCGGTCTCCAGAAACGTCCCCGGGACTACGTTCTCAGTATGAGCCTGGGTTGGGTCTATGTATGTGTGGAAGAACAGAAGAAAAAAACAGAAGTTCTCCACATCAAAGAGGGTGGAGCCTTTGAGCCATACCCACCAATTACATCACAACTGACCAATAAGATTCCTAACGTACGATTCACACGGGGCTTCAGCATCAACGATTGACTGAGGGCGTGTCTGAAGTTGGTGTTGATGCAATCGTCATAGCAGTGTCAACTAATTAAATAAGACCGCAACTGGCTACTGTCTGAGCTGGGGTATTTGCCAACATAAGCTCGTTCTGAAAACGTAGCCCTATACAATTCTGAAGATCGCGAATTATGTAGCTAGAGGCTGCATTTCGTCTTTAAAATGAACGATACAGGGCGGTATGACCTTTTCGCGTTAGCAGCTGACAGCTTTCGTCTGTATGGACGGCTTACCTGCTGTCATCAGTTTGTCCAGTGGCTTGCTACAAATGTCGGCAGACTTGAGACGCAGAGAAGAGCTGACCGCGACGACGGGGTTGGAGTCTGGCGAAGAACGGTTCTAGAAAGCAGGTCGGACAAAATCAAAAGCTAAAAAATAAAATAAACAAGTAAATAACAGGGTGAGAATGTGGTAAAATCTAAAAAATGTGGTAAAAATCAGTGGGCTTTTCTTTTTCTGGACTGCTTTTCAAAACACTGCAGGTTGGGTTTAGGGAAGGGGGTGGGTTGAAGAATCGGTCAGTAAGTCAGTCCACTGCAGCTTCTGGTGGATTTACATGAGAACAGCAGGCACGAATGGCAGTCGCAAGAGAAATCTGACATCTGAAAAAGTGTACACAGTGCCCTCTGGTGGATTCGCGTAAACAGAAACTGCAAAAAGCGTAGCTCCTGGGACGTATTTGGCGCTCTCCAGAAATATATACAGGGGTACATTTTCAGAATGAGCCTGGGTTCGTATTCGCATAAAGCGATCTGATTGACACTTCTATTGGCACGTGAAAAGTTGAGAAATCCACAACTCCTGCAGTGAGCAACGCCACTGAAGCATCGCCGACGGATCCACAGTTCAGTTCAGCAACGCTTGACATCACCCATTCAAAGTGAATGGAAAGCATTGATGCTGACGCCCCTTGTGAATCGGTCGTAAAGCTGTTTACCAGCCTGAGTGAACCAGGTTTACTTTTAGCAAGCAAATGAACCACTTTATGTTTGAAATCATGCGTTACACCAGTTTCTGAACTATATCAGGGCCTACAAATAATCATAAACACTTTCAGCAGTGGCCCCAAGATGTTCACAGTCACCCCTGACAACCCTGTGTGTTATGCAAACTTCGTGAAGTCTCACACCGGAGTGTTTGTGTGTCAGAGGTGGGAGTACTTCCACGTTCCTGTTATTCACAGAGTATGTGCTTTACCAGGGCTGGGCAGGAGCTCAATCTTATCAACAAAACCCTTTTGTAAAGCACAAATCAGTGACTTTTAGACTTGTTGTTAATCTTTCTTGCAGGACCGAAGGAAGGTGTTTGAGGCTAACTTACAGAAAGCCGGACTGGAGGTGGAGACCGAGGACAAATCTGTGAGTTAAATGTGTGAAATCACATACTGTATGCCGGAAAAATCCCTTTCATTGGTTCCTACTGACATAAATACATTAATTCACAAGCTGTAGATAAATATTTACAGTTTACTGCATCCGAAATGGGCTACCACTAAAAAAGAAGATGCTTTGTATTCAAGAATTTAGTTTAATTTAATGGTTTTAATTATTATTTAGTGGTGAGACACTAGTAAACACTAGTAAAAGGTTTATGTCACGAATTTGCATGTTCCCAGCATGTTGTTAGCATGCTTCTCCTTACATGTCTCTTCAGGAGTCTGAAGATGGAAAGACGTACTTCTTGAAGATCCACGTTCCATGGGAGGTGCTGGCGACATATGCCGACGTCCTGAAAATCAAAGTGCCTTTCAAAGCCAACGATATTCCAGAAAATAAAGAGGTGCCCATGGGCTGGCTCTTCACGCCCTTCCGCCTGCCCGACCATGTGATGAATCCAGAGCCCGACTACTTCACCTCCACGTTCGACAAGAGCAAGATCGACTTCTTCCTCATTGATGATAAGGAAACCTTCTTTCCTGCATCCACGCGCAACAGGATTGTAAGAAACGATTATTTTAAGACTCTGTTGAAGAAATATTAGCCCTCCTGAATTATTCACCCCCTGTATATTTTTCCCCAATTTCTGTTTAATAGAGAGCAGATTTTCTCAACACATTTATAATCATAATAGTTTTAATAACTCATCTCTAATAACTCATTTATTTTCTCTTTGCCATGATGACAGTTCATAATATTAGACTAGATATTCTTCAAGTATTCAGCTTAAAGTGACATTTAAAGGCTTAACTATGTTAATTAGGGTAAAGTTAGGGTAATTACGCAAGTTATTGTATAATGATGGTTTGTTCTGGAGACAATCAACACAAATATTAGTTAAGGGGGCTAATAATACTGACCTTAAAATGAGTTTAAAACAATTAAAAACTGCTTTTATTCTAGCCGAAATAAAACAAATAAGACTTTCTGTAGAAGAAAAAATATTATAGGAAATACTGTGAAAAGTTCCTGAATCTCTTCAACATCATTTGGGAAATAAACAGCAAAAATCAGTCCAAGGCACTCGAAAAATGTGGAAAAAAATATTTAAAAGCCTTTATTGACATGGCTGTTCCTTAAAACTTCGGCAAACACTTGCCTTCATCAGGGTAACCGATCAGGTGTGACTAGAGTTTCTTTTGAATAATATGTTCTCATGACTCATTAGAATATCTAAACTATACTAAACTAATATATTGAGCACAAGGTCAAGTCAACAATCATTACGTCAGCATTGAGAGAGGAGGAAAAAAATGATAAAAAAAATCAAAAAGATGATGCATGCTATACAACATATTTCTCAAATAATACAACGTGAATGCATATACAACGAAACCGCAAAAATATATTCAAGAGTTCCCACTTAGATATGGTTGGCATTTAAAGCAGGTTTGGCATGCTGTCCCGGGAGAGAACCCTGAACTCAGAGATATTTGAGCCCAGGGCTCCCGCCCGGTCGATAAGCATATCAGGAGATCCGAGATCAGGTAGGTCTCGAGAGCTCCCCCTTTAGAAAAGGGAGGAAAAGGAGGAGATGGGGTGGAAGGGGGGATTCTTCCAATCGAAGATAGAGCAGTAGGAAGAAAATGATCCATTTATAGTAAACTAGGATCACTCTGATTGGATTATTACTGATTACAGATGAGCGGCCAGACGTGCTCAATCATATCACGTGCTCCTCTCGAAATTAGTTGATATAACTTCACTTAGAGATGCGCGGATCAGCTGAAATGACACCCAAATCTGCGACTTTTCACTAATC
Source organism: Danio aesculapii (assembly GCF_903798145.1). Classification (NCBI taxonomy): domain Eukaryota; kingdom Metazoa; phylum Chordata; class Actinopteri; order Cypriniformes; family Danionidae; genus Danio; species Danio aesculapii. The sequence continues at coordinate 1,112,997 of NC_079459.1, forward strand.
ATCCACCCGCCCACACATATAGTTTTAACTGATAAATGTATCCGCACCCGATCGCCACTTTGATCATTTAATTCTTTGTTTTAGGCATGATGATAGGGCACCGTGAATAGTAACAGCAGATTCAGTGAGCTAATCTGCGCATCTCTTATAGTAAAATAATACGGTAATCTTAAACGTTTTTAAATGAACATTAATTCATAAAAAAAAGTTGGTCTTTTAGACAACATTTTCTTCATTTTCAAATAGATACAGAAAGTAAAAATAAGACATTTTAGCTTTTACAGAACAAGATATCAAAAAGGGTGCCACTTCAGCCTAAACGGCAGCTATGTTATGTTTATGTGGCCTGTTTTTTAGCATTGTGCAAAAACCGAACAGCATCTACTGTGCCTAAATTCAGGCGATTCCGCCTCACCTCCAAAACACGGCCAGCTGCACCGAATGAGTGTTCGCTCGCACCGCTTGTAGAAATACACAACATTCTCCTTACAAGGCGCTGCAGTCATGGAAATAATCTTGTGTCTTCCTGAACAATAGCAGATTTTCCTCTGATGACTCCTCTAAGTTTGACAGTACTCTTGCACTTCATCCATTATTTTGGTCGTCTCATCTCCGTCTCATCTTTTGGTCGTCTCATCTCATTCTGCAAAGCCCACTCTCTGCTTTTTCCCTGTCCACTGCCATGTCCTGCTACATCCACCCGCGACCCACCCGCAATTAATCATAATGTGTTTTTTTAATACCTGACCCGCGGATTATCTGCAGCGCATATATTTTTAATGTTTTTTCCACATTTTTCAAGTGCTTTGGACTGATTTTTGCTGTTACTTCTGATGAATCCCTTGCCCAAAGAGCACCGCCACATTATTTACGGTACACCTAAGCACCTTTTGTTAGATTTAGCATTTGGGAAATATTTGAAAAAGAAAGAAGAGGGCGAATAATTTTGACTTCAGCTGACTTCAAACTCAATTACAGTATGCTTAAACTTCCAATTTGAACCTTCGGAGCTAAAACTAAACACAGATATCCCAAACAAAACTGCTCTGTGACTGAATCCTTGGTTCATTTTCTTTTCCACATAGGTTTATTACATCCTTTCCCGAATCCCGTACAGCACCGAAGACAAGGAGAAGAAGGGCATTAAGAGGATGCTGAACAACGGGACCTACACGGCCGCCTTCCCTCTGCATGACGTAGGTCTCTCACATTAGAAAATGAGGGGCGTCAATCCTCCTTGAAATACTGTACATTACCGTTAATGTGTGTTTTTGCAGTGTCGATATTGGACCAGGTCTCGTGATGATAACTGTGAGAGCGAACGATATTCGCTGTATAAAAACTGGGCTCGCTTTAGCAGCTTTTACAAGGAGCAGCCGCTCAACCTCATACGGTGAGATGTCTTGTGTTTTAATGTGAGTTTTACTCTCGTTACATTTACATTTAGCAGACGCTTTTGTCTAAAGTGACTTACATTTGAGGAGGCATTCAGCGATTCAACAAGAAGAGGCAATACACACAAGAAGAGCTAATTATACAATGCAACTGTTTGCAATCTAACTGTACAGTTAAGGGTTTGGGGAGTGTTTTTTAGAGAGAGGAGTGTTTCTGCAAGTGGTTTGGCAAACCCACTCACCTATGTGAGGCATAGGCTTTTCACGATACTGGAATTCGGTACCAATTGATACTGAAGTTTCAAAAACACCCATTATCCTCTAACATTTGAGCGCTGTTGAGCAGTTCGTAAACAGCGCTGATTGGCCATTGTGTTCACGAGCTCAACAGAAATGACTGTGATTGGCCGTGAAGGTCATCAGTTCACCGAACTCACCGCTGTTCACTGAGTGTAATCACAGATACAGGGACACTGGAGCTTTTTAAAGCCGTGATTCATCAGCAGATTGCTCAGCTTATATACAAACCAGCTGATGACCTGACTTTGAAAACGCTCCAGTGTCCCTCTACACTTGCCGCCAGCTAGCTCTCTGCAACTCTCACATGGTCTCCCACTGACTCTAAGCAGGACTGCGCTTGGTCAGTACCTGGATGGGAAACCACATGAGAAAGCTAGGTTGCTGCTGGAAGTGGTGTTAATGAGGCCAACAGGAGGGCACTCAACCTGTGGTCTGTGTGTGTCCCAATGCCCCAGTATAGTGAAGGAAACTCTCGCCATCTTTCGGATGACATGTTAAACTGAGGTCCTGACTCTCTGTGGTCGTTAAAAATCCCAGGCATCCTGGCCAAATTTGCCCACTGGCCTCTGTCCATGGCCTCCTATGGCCTCCTCCACTCTGTCTCCTCTCCACCAATCAGCTAGTCTGGTGTAATACGGCTGCCGTCGCGTCATCCAGGTGGATGCTGCACACTGGTGGTGGATGAGGAGATTCCCCCCAAAAATGTGTATAGCGCTTTGAGTGTCCAGAAATGCGCTATATAAATGTAAGGAATAGTTATGGTTATTATTATTATTATTATTATTATTATTATTATTAATACTTCATAAAGGGCACAGTGTTATATGTTTTGTTAATGAGATGTTGAGTTATTGTAGGAAAATGTCTGGTGCAAATGTGCAAAACTGGTGCAAGTGTCATGAGAGACAGAGAAATAAGAGAGTGTGTTTTCTACAGGTGGTTTGTCAAACCCACTCACCTGTGTAAGGTGCACTCACATTTTTGCGCATAATGCTGCTGTTTGATCAGCTGCAAAGTCACTACAAAGTAGGGTTGGGCACCGAAACCCGTTATGTACCGGATCGATTCAGCATATGAATTTCGGTGTCTAATTTCGGTGCCACAGGTGCTGCGACAAGGACGTAAGAAGAATATAAGGGGTACATCAAAGGCACACATAGGTACGCGTTGTGTCACACCATCTCTAAACATTTAATCCTAAACAACTTTGAGGGATATGGACACCATCTGCGATGTCAGGCGGAATGCACGCACGTAGGCAGCGCACGCAATATAGCGCCTCCCTTCAGATCAACACGCATGATCGTGTTCATCAAATTTGCTTAAACTAAGCGTTCTAAAGTATGGCTATGTTTTACAAGCAAGGATTCTGACACAGCAACGGGAAGCAGACGCTTTACAAAAGTTACGTGTAAGGGGGGAAACACGCCAAACCTAATGACACATTTGAGGGCACAGGGAATCAATTTAAAGGCAGAGGAATGCATCTGACAGCCTGCGACATCATCTGGCACTTTCACTGAGTACGTTTATATAGGTTCAGGCACCATTTTGGCACCGGCACCATTTTAAAAGTCTTGATTTAGCACCGGTATCGAAATAACCCCAAATGATACCCAACCCTACTCTAAAGGAAGCTGTTTGGGGCTGTTCACACCAAAGCACGATAGCTAATAATTAAGACATAATAATTGACGAGGCATTATGAGCTGAATCTTGTGGCTCCTGTCTCACAGGAAGTACTATGGAGAGAAGATCGGCATCTACTTTGCTTGGCTGGGTTTTTACACGGAGATGCTGTCCTATGCTGCGGTTGTGGGTTTACTCTGCTTCATCTATGGTGTGGCCACCTTTAATGAAAACATCGTGAGGTGAGGATGATAAAGGGTATAAAAGTACAAACACTGAGCATTTATTACAGTTTATCAGTATCGTGAAGCTGTACTGTGATACTTTATATAGAGTTTTGATATGTCTTCAATAAACTATGTATGACAATATATATTAACTGTTATTATATATTACACTTTTGTAAAATGTTGGATAGTCATTATTATTTGGTTCTGGAAAAAAGATAAGCAGAACATATTCTCGTGTATGTACATGTCACCTATCCAAGTTTTAGGAGCAGTAAATAATAACTTGACTTCTAGTTGATCATTTGGTATCAGAAGTGGCTTATATGAAAGGTAAAGGCCTCTAGATGAGGCTTATTTGAGCACAATAAAATCTGATCATGTCTTGATTATTAATGATTTGATTAGGACAGTAAGGTCTGACTCTGCTTAGACTAAAGTCTGCTCACTGAACCTTCAATAATGTCCAGTATAGAATATGTGCTCATGCTGCAGTGGAAACAGAATGAATATTGTGTCTGACTCCATCATGAGCTTGGAGGACTGCATCCATACATCTCTGCAATGACTCCAATCACTGATCAATAAAGTCATCTGGAATGGCAAGGAAAGCGTTCTTACAGGACTCCCAGAGTTCATCAAGATTCTTTGGGTTCATCTTTAACGCTTCCTCCTTCATCAGCTCAATAATGTTCATGTCTGGTGACTGGGCTGGCCAAACCTGGAGAACTTTGACCTTGACTGCTTACAGTAACGTTTGAATTAACGAGCAGTTGGACAGGCGTACCTAATAAAGTGGCCAATAAGTGTATATATTGCTTTAGCATGGTTTTGAGAGTGCAGTTGACATGAAATGCTCATTTTAGAAGCACAAAAAGTCTTGCATCATGAAGGCATAAGACACGAACAGAGAATAAACAAAAGCGATTGTCGTCTTCTGCAGTAGAGACATCTGCAATGAGACCATCGGCGGACAGATTGTCATGTGTCCGCTCTGTGATAAGAAATGTGGCTACTGGAAGCTCAGCACAACCTGCAGCTCTTCATGGGTGAGCGCTGTCAGATTTATGAACGCAAACTTAAAGCTTCTCCACCCACTTCTAATGTCACGTCTATTTCTGCTTGATTTTTAGCAATCATATTTATTTGACAATGCAGCGACGGTGTTCTTTGCTATATTCATGGGAATATGGGGTGAGTAAAGACACACTTTTTTAGCTTTGTTTGTGTTAGTTTTCCCATTGAATTCAATTTTTTAAAGCAATGCCCTGCTTTAAAGCACAAGCATTTAAAGCAGAGGTCTCAAACTGGATTCCTGGAGGGCCGCAGCTCTGCACAGTTTTGCTCCAACGCCAAATCAAACACAGCTGCTGCAACTAATCAAGATGTTCAAGACTTCTAAGCAGGTGTGAGTTGGAGCTGGTTGGAGCTAAATTATGCAGAGCTGCTGCCCTCCGGGAATTGAGTTTGAGACCATTGATTTAAAGTGACAGTGCGGTTGAATAGTGCGTATTACTGGTGTGAATGTGCCTTTAAGAACTGTAGTTCTTCCCTCCGCTGACAGTGACTTTATTCCTGGAGTTCTGGAAGCGACGTCAGGCCCGGCTGGAGTACGAGTGGGATCTGGTGGACTTTGAGGAAGAGCAACAGCAGCTCCAGCTCAGACCCGAATATGAGTCCAAGTGCACCAATCGACGACTCAACCGAGTCACGCAGGTAAACACATTCATTTTATGAAGCTATATACAAAAATAACTTGATGATAAAGCTAATAATGCTCAGTTTGATCATACAGAGCAGGCTTCTTCTTTCCTGGTTTTGGAAATACAGCTGAAGTTAAAATTATTTGCCCTCTTGGGAATTTTTGTTTTTATATTTACCAAATGATGTTTAACAAAGCAAGGGATTTGTCACAGTATTTCCTATTTCTGGGGAAAGTCTTATTTATTTTATTTTGGCTAGAATAAAAATAGTTTTTAATTGTTTTAACCCATTTTAAGGTTGATATTATTAGCCCCCTTAAGCAATATTTGTTTTGGATTCTCTAATTACCCTACTTTACCTAATTAAGTCACTTTTAGCTGAATACTAGTATCAGGGCATGGAATTGCGACCGTTTTGGTTCGCCTGAAGTTTTATTTATGCAACCTCAAAATATATTGTGGAGCATTTGTGTGATGCATAAAATTATTGTGGTGCAACCAGTTCACTGCATGCGTAGATTTCGGAGACATTCATTCATTCATTTTCTTTTTGGCTTAGTCCCTTTATTAATCTGGGGTCGCCACAGTGGAATGAACCGCCAATTCATTCAGCATTTGTTTTATGCAGCCCTTCCAGCTGCAATCCATCACTGGGAAACACATACACACTTATGCACACACACGTACATACACTATAGACAATTTAGCCTACCCAATTCACCTGTACCGCATGTGTTTGGACTGTGGGGGAAACTGGAGCACCCGGAGGAAACCCACGCGAACGCAGGGAGAACATGCAAACTCCACACAGAAACGCCAACTGACCCTGCCGAGGCTCGAACCAGCAACCTTCTTGCTGTGAGGCAACAGCACTACCTACTGCGCCACTGCCGATTTAGGAGACATTCACGCAGAATGCATCTTTCCACCTAAAAACGCCAAATGCAGTTGATGTCCACAAGAGGGCGCTGTTTTCAATTGCATTATTCACACTGAACCTTACCCTAAATTTAACCTGAAGTGGTAACCAAGATAAATATGAGCTAAAACTGTATTTGCTGGAGCTAGGCATGGGTCGGTATATGTTTCTGACGGTTGATAACCTTGGATAAAATACCACGGTTTTACGGTATCACAGTATTGTGGTTACTGCTCCAAAATAAGTTATTTTTAAGCGTCTGAGTAAAACAATAAACCTTTTCCCAATTGAAGCAGTAGAATTTATTTTAGGAAACATGTATGTTTTGGAACAGTAAACATGTAAGGCTAAATAGCTTAAATAAATCATTGACTTCTGCTTTCTTAATTAGTTCAAAAATACATAAAATAAACTTAGATATACCTTAGGAACGATATAACAGAGAATTTTAGCAGTTTTAAAACCTTGGCTTTTCTAAACCATGGGAAACCTTGAAACTGGAGCAATGATTTATCTAGTTTTTACACAGCTTTGAGATCTTTTCTCTACTGTGCTGTACCTGGTGAGAGGACAAGCAGACAGTGTCAGAAATGTCTGTGTTTTCTGACAGATATATTTATTTACTGTTGCACATCCTTTGTTTTGAGCAGGAATGAGTGTTATTTACCTGTTTTTCTACCTGTTTAATTTCTAATAATCTTCTCGTGAAAGAAGCTGTCGGTGTTTTACTGCCTCCTAGTGTACACTTCACGTACTGCGCAGAAAACCCGGGTTTTTACAGGACAGGCAGGGTAACATATTTCCAATAAGCCTTGGTTTACTTTTTTATTTCCATGCCTTGTTTTTATTGTATGAGATGTTATCAATTTTAGTAGTATTTGTGCCACAAGCCACCATTAATTCCCGAATTTGGATAGTAAAGTTGTTCATTAGGTTCACACTATCTCACTGGAAATATCTGCTGCATTTAAAATGCTGTGAATTTGTACACACAGCCTTTGTTTAGTTTTTTACCCGCTATGTAATATAGAAGAATGTGAATTTGAGTTGATTCAGAAACTAAACTCTGAAGGAAATGAACTCTCCAGGACCATGAAAGAGGAACCCTTGTATAAAGGATGAGCAGTCAGTGTTAAACGTAGACTATGATTCATATGGCATGCATTATTCTACAGACATGTTTTACAATTCTGCATTGAATTCATTGTTTGCTTGAAATGTGTTTTGTAGGATTTTCTTGAACTGTATCGCTTGTCCTGAATTTAATTAATGCAGCTTTTATTACAGGTGTGCTGCAATATTTCACATTGAAATGTTATTTATATGTAAAAAGATTACTAGGCTAGTTAAAAACAGGGATGGTTAGGTTGAGGTAGCTCATTCTAGACCAATTATTCAGTTTTAATACTGTTTGATGTGAAAATAATGTCTTTTTTTTTGTTCCTACATAGCTTTAGTGTTTGTATTTTCTGCTCCTTATGAAGTAGCCTAAATTGGACAAGCTTGAAAGTTTTAGATCACATGTATGCCTCTATTTGATGTTGTTCAGCCACAACCCAGTACTGGGAAACACCCATACACTCTTGCATTACTCATACACTACTGCCAGTTTAGTTAATCAATTCCCCTATAGCGCATGTGTTTGGGCTGTAGGTAACACCGGAGCACCCGTAGGAAACCCAAGCCAACACGGGGAGAACATGCAAACTCCTCACAGAAATGACCACTGACCCAGCCGGGAATCGAACCAGCAACATTGGAGCCACCGCGCTGCCTACATCTTTATAATGTGCTACTTTTCTATTGTTTTTAAATCCGGATTTGATCATTATGCTTGTGACTTTTGAAGCGCCACCGTTTTTTTAGACGCCGCGTCAAGTTAAAGGTGCAGTAGGTGATCTGCAGTGGTTTACATGTGTCAAATTGTAAAAGTAAACTTTAAAAAAATAAAATAAATAAACAATATCCTACTTATTAATAATAATAATAAAAATAATAATAATCATCATTAATATTATTAATATTATTATTATTATTCAATTAGGATTTTTTTTATTTCCTAATAAATAATAAATATTAATTTTCATTTCTTAATAAATCACCTCATTATTTATTTATTTATTTATTTATTTATTTATTTATTTATTTATTTATTTATATGATTTATATATGATATTAGAATACGTGTTAGCTTTTGTAAGTGGGTTTATGTTTTAGAATAATGTGGAATGTTCTCTATAATATTTGTAAAGGAAACACAGGCTCTATATGTGTCGTTTACATATATTTCAATTAATATGGAAAGCAAGTGCATTAGTTTTAGCAAAACTAATATTGGATTATTTTTAAATGCGTGTGCGTGTAAAACAATATAATTTACACAAAGAAATGATGGGGTTCTTGTCTAAAGGAGTTGTTACACCACCCCGTTTAGAGCATCATTATGGCCGTTGTATGTTATACCTAACGTGGTTCAAACGATAGATCTGCGACAGAGAAACTACGGGTTTTGGGAAACACTCGTCACTATATTGTTTTTTTCCCCAAACGATGCATCGTACTATGATAGTTCATCCGCAAGTTACGTTGTAGTTTTGGAAACGCACCTCAGAAGAGCTCTGAAGTGGGACAAGCATTGCGAGTTTCTGTTTATAGGCACTCAGGCCGTGTCCACACTAATACGTTAGTATTACGTTAGTATTACGTTAGTATTTTAAATAATACGTAATTTATTTAAAAATGCACATTTTTCTCACAGTCTTGGCATTCAATACTCACTGAAACACCGTTTTTAGGAAGCGAAAGCGTATCTTTTTGATATGAAAACACTGTCCAAAGTGGATAAATTTAAAAACGCTTTCAGACGCATGTGATTTTCATACATGTGAACTAAAGCATTGGGTCACACTTTATATTAAGTGTCCTTAACTACTATGTACTTGCATTAAAAAAATAAATACAGTGTACTTACTGCGTTCATAATGTATTTGAGAACACTTGTGGTGCTCTTTAATTGGGAAAGGGGTAGGGTTACGAACAGGTTTGGTGGTATGGGTAGGTTTAAGGGTGGGTTAAGGTGTAAGAGATGGTCAACGGTGTATTTACAAATGTAATTACAGAAGTTAACTACAGATTTAATTAAATATAGGTATTTAATTAAGCATAAGTACACAGTAAATACATGTATTTACACATTAAGTACATTGTAACGAATAATTAATTTCTGTGTAAGTACATATTAGTTAAGGACACTTCATATAAAGTGGGACCAAGCATTGCACACTAATAGAAAAACATTACAAATCACAGCATCCTAGCAAACAACAGTATGATTTATAAGTCATGTTTTTACATGTTTTTTACATGTTTTACATGTTTTTACGTTACTTTAACTTACATTAATCAGTTTATCAGGTTTTTATTTGTTAAAGTTATTCATATGCTTTTAATCCTTATATGTTGATAACAACCCAGGCTCATTCTGAGAACGTAGCCCCGGGGACGTTTCTGGAGGCCGCGAAATACGTAGCCGGGGGTACGTACGGCTGCATTTAATTTTTTTAAGCGAACGCTGCGGGGCGGTGTGACGCCGTTCCCTTCGGCGCATGCCGGCCGGCCGGCCGGCCGGTCGCTCGCCTCCGTGTGGAGGGCTTTCCCGCTGCAACCAGTTTGTCCGGTTAGCTCTTCGTGTACTCTGGCGGACTCGAGGCGCAAAGAGGGGCTGATCACGACGATGACGACCGGGTTCGAGTTCGGGGAAGAGCGGTTCCAGAAATCAGGTAAGAAAACAAAAACAAAATCCAAAAAATGGAGCGAACAAGTTCATCACAGGGTGAGAATGTGGTCAAAATCCGAAAACATGGTAAAACTCAGACGAGGGCTTTTCTTTTTCTGGACGGCTTTTGTGAATCGTCGTTGGTTGGGTTTAGGGACGGAGGAGGGTGGGTCAGCCCGCCGATTGGCCGGTCGCACGGTCAATCATTCTGTCATCCAGGCAGACAGGCGGAAGGTCGTTCGACAGTGGCCTCAAGCGGGTTTATGCGAGAATGGCGCGGGAAAAAGCGCGCACAGCGGCCTCTCGCGGACTCGTGAAAACAAAAACTGCAAAAATACGTACCTCCCGGGATGTATTTCGCGGCCTCCAGAAACGTCCCCGGGACTACGTTCTCAGAATGAGCCTGGGTTGGTTGATAACCCAGTTCATTTGAAAGTCACATTGATTAGGTTTTGATTCAGTGTGTAAACACATGGGGTCTAAACAATATTATCGTGGTCTAGCAATATTAAAATCTTACACAAAATGTGCATAATATGACAGCACAAAGAATAAGTGAGTTACTACTCAAGATCAGTTTATCATCAAGAACATTCTGTTTGGCTTTGCTGGTGTTATGTAGGAACAGGAGTGGGTTCTAGACCAGACTCCAGCTGATAAAGCAGGCAGGTTTATCCTGTGCTGGACCACTGTTCTCTTATGGGTAAGACAGGAGCAGCACACACAGAGAGCCGTTTGCTGTGTGTGTGTGGCGGTGTGTTGAGCATTAGTGATCTGCTCGCAGTGTGATCTGTAGTCTGTAGAACCAATCACTGTAGAGAAACAGGACCTGATAGAGAGCAGTACAGGTGTGTGGTGGCGGTTGCTCATGTTCCTTGCTTTGCTTGCTTGCTGTGTAGGAGATGGAGCCTTATTTACCTCTAACAAGCAAGTGTGCCCGTTCTATACTGTCTGGGGCCACCGTCCTCTTCTGGGTGAGCATCAACACTGTCTGGACTCTAGTAGACCGCAGTTACACCTTTCATTCTCTTTATGTGTAAAGTAAAGCACACATGCCATGGATTGCTGTACATTTAATGTTATCAAGCTAATGCCAGTCATATCAATAATACAGCGGGGTTCAAAAGTCTTACACACACATAGAAAATGGTAATATTGGGAGTCTCTGAAGTTCTAAGAGAGATATAACTTATTGAGGATGTGCACTTTTCCTTCAGTAACCATGTAATCAAATTTATTGAATGCTAAGTGGAATTATTAATGCTACTCCATTATTATGGGTCGTTCTCAGATCATGAAGTAAGGTTATGTTCAGCTTAAGTTGTCAATCAGGCTAAAAAAAAGACACCAAATAATACGTTTAGTTTAATTTATTGGGTTAATTTAATTACTGTGTAGTTAAAAGCACCTAATATAACCCCCTAAACAAGGTTATGGTTATGGGTTAAAGCTAGGTTTAGGCATATAAGTAAAGTTGGATGTTGGGTTAAAGCTAGGTTAAGAAGTAACAGTGAAGTTAGAGTTATGGGTTAAAGCTAGGTTCATGCATATAAGTAAAGTTGGATGTTGGGTTAAAGCTAGGTTAAGAAGTAACAGTGAAGTTAGAGTTATGGGTTAAAGCTATACTTAGTAGTAATGGTAGAATTAGAGTTATGGGTTAAAGGTAGGCTTAGGGGTAAAGTTAGAGTTATGGGTTAAAGTTAGGTTTAGAGGTGATGGTAAAGTTAGAGTTATGGGTTAAAGCTAGGCTTGGGGTAATGGTAAAGTTAGAGTTATGGGTTAAATCTAGGTTTAGCGGTAATGGTAAAGTTAGAGTTATGGGTTAAAGCTATGTATAAGGGTATTGGTAAATTTAGAGTTATGGGTTAAAGCTAGGTTTAGCGGTATTGGTAAAGTTAGAGTTATGGGTTAAAGCTATGCTTGAGGGTAATGGTAAAGTTAGAGTTATGGGTTAAAGCTATGCTTAGGGGTTATAGTAAAGTTAGAGTTATGGGTTAAAGCTATGCTTAGGGGTTATAGTAAAGTTAGAGTTATGGGTTAAAGCTAGGCTTGGGGTAATGGTAAAGTTAGAGTCATGGGTTAAAGCTAGGTATAAGGGTATTGGTAAAGTTAGAGTTATGGGTTATAGCTAGGCTTGGGGGTAATGGTAAAGTTAGAGTTATGGGTTAAAGCTAAGCTTGAGGGTAATGGTAAAGTTAGAGTTATGGGTTAAAGCTAGGCTTGGGGTAATGGTAAAGTTAGAGTTATGGGTTATAGCTAGGCTTGGGGGTAATGGTAAAGTTAGAGTTATGGGTTATAGCTAGGCTTGGGGGTAATGGTAAAGTTAGAGTTATGGGTTAAAGCTAGGCTTGAGGGTAATGGTAAAGTTAGAGTTATGGGTTAAAGCTATGCTTAGGGGTTATAGTAAAGTTAGAGTTATGGGTTAAAGCTATGCTTAGGGGTTATAGTAAAGTTAGAGTTATGGGTTAAAGCTAGGCTTGGGGTAATGGTAAAGTTAGAGTCATGGGTTAAAGCTAGGTATAAGGGTATTGGTAAAGTTAGAGTTATGGGTTATATCTAGGCTTGGGGGTAATGGTAAAGTTAGAGTTATGGGTTAAAGCTAGGCTTGGGGGTAATGGTAAAGTTAGAGTTATGGGTTAAAGCTAGGTATAAGGGTATTGGTAAAGTTAGAGTTATGGGTTATAGCTAGGCTTGGGGGTAATGGTAAAGTTAGAGTTATGGGTTATATCTAGGCTTGGGGGTAATGGTAAAGTTAGAGTTATGGGTTAAAGCTAGGCTTGGGGGTAATGGTAAAGTTAGAGTTATGGGTTAAAGCTAGGTATAAGGGTATTGGTAAAGTTAGAGTTATGGGTTATAGCTAGGCTTGGGGGTAATGGTAAAGTTAGAGTTATGGGTTATATCTAGGCTTGGGGGTAATGGTAAAGTTAGAGTTATGGGTTAAAGCTAGGCTTGGGGGTAATGGTAAAGTTAGAGTTATGGGTTAAAGCTAGGTATAAGGGTATTGGTAAAGTTAGAGTTATGGGTTATAGCTAGGCTTGGGGGTAATGGTAAAGTTAGAGTTATGGGTTATAACTAGGCTTA